>NC_056733.1:1216840571-1217140571 GCF_019279795.1 Protopterus annectens | reverse complement strand
AGGTACATATCCCAGTAAGGCTAAGGTTAAATAGCATTTTTATGTGTGGGTTTAGCTCCTCTTGGAGTTCACGTAACACGCACCCGGGATACCGTCAGGTCCCATTGATGCTGTGTTTTTGCTTTGTTTAGGGCGGTTCTCACTTGGACATCTGAGATGACAGGAGATTACATTCAGCTGGGATAAGTATTTCTTCTTTTGGGGGTGAAGGAGGGAGAAATTTGCACTGAACCTGTCAGCCAGAATGTTGGCAATATCTGTGGGTTCAGTGTATTTTTGTTGTTGTGAACCAACTCTGAGCATATCTGAGGGTTTCCAGGTTTCTAACATAGCTGAAGAAGGCTTTGTGGTTATCTTTAGTGTCCTTAGCGATTTGTCTCTCAAAGTTTGCCTTGGATGTTTTATGAGAGAACGTAGTTTTCTGCTAATGTTGATCAGAGATGTCTTCCCTTCATGGGATTTCGCTCTGACGTGCAGTAGCTTCCTTCTTTTGTTATACAATTTGTTTATGGCTGAGGTCCACCAGACAGGACGCTTACATTTGGTGGAGAGGGACTTGGATTTGTTTGGGATTGCATGATCCATGCATTCTTGGAGATGTCCATAGAAAGCATTTGTGAAGGATTCGGCATTGTGGGATGTGGTATCCACTGGCACAGTAGGCTTAAAGGATACCATCTCAGTCTTAAGAAGAGTGAAGTCTGCTTTTGAGAAGTTTTTCACTGTGGTCTTTTGTGCTGGGGGTGGAGGTGGGATATGTATATCCAAGGTGATTAGTTTGTGGTCAGATCTCACTAGTGAGGGGTATACTTCCGGTGTGGAGCATTTTGTCCCCATGTTTGTAATGATCAGGTTTAGTATATTGTCTCCCCTAGTGGGAGAGGTGACTAGTTGTTCCAGTGCATTTGAATTTATGAATTCCAGGAACCTTTGGGCTAGGATATTAGGGCTAGAATAATGTACCCAATCTATGTTTGGGTAGTTGAAGTCTCCTAGTATGATGGTATTTTGTGATACATTCATATCCTCCAATGTCTTCAGGAAGGCTGAGTGGGGTTCTTGAGATTGGGAGGGTGGTCTGTAACATGCTACCAGTTGTATAGCAGTTTTGCCTATGGTTAGTTGCACCTGTATGGTCTCTGATGCTTCATGTGTTGCTACTAACCTGGAGGTGTGGGTGTCCTTTATGAATATGGAAACTCCCCCTCCCTTTGTGGTTTGGCCCGGGTTTGGGGGCGAAAAGCATGATACGAGGTATAGCCTGGTAGCGCTGGGGTGCTCTCAGGAGCCTTGAACCAGGTTTCAGTTACTGCACAGACGTCGATGTTCTCCATGCTGAGGAGTGCATCAAGTGCCTGCATCTTGAGATTTAGACTTCTGGCGTTGAGCAGCATTACCCTTAGTTTTTTCCATTTTTGTTTTCTAAGGAGGTGGGTTTGTCTTTTGAGCCTTGCCTAAAAAAGGCACTATGGGGGTGGCAAGAGCCTTAGCCAATATCCGGAAGCCCAGTGGTGACAGGTGTAAGCCATCCCTTGCGAAGCAGCGTGGCTTGTCCAACATATCATCCCAGGCAGACAGACATTGGATCCCCTTAGAATGACACCAGTACTTGAGCCAATTGTTAAAGCTGATCATCTTGTCTTTGTATTGTGGTATCATTCTTGGTGAGGGCAAGATGCTGCTTAGGGTCAGGGTCATACCAGCCTGGGCTACATAATCAGAGAGCTCCCCTATGTCTCTTTTCATGTAGTCCAGGGAGGTACGTCTCAGGTCATTCACACCAGCATGGACAATGACGGAGTCATATTTGTACTTGCTTTGGAGGGACCTGATTGCGTGTGTTATGTGGCGGATCCTAGCTCCCGATAGACAGCTCACAGTCACCTTCTCCTTGTTCAGCCTGGTCAGTGGGACATCAGTGTGTCTGACTATGGAGTCACCTATTACTAGTGTATCAGGCAAGGTGTTTGGCCTTAAGGGCTGCAATTGGTCGACACACTGATTTATTGAAGTATGTGTTGCATGTGTTTTGTTTTGAGGTGGTGGATTTTTGGATGTCTGCTTTGGGAGCCTCTGCTGTTTTGGTAAGTTTTTTATTAGAGCCTCTGAGTATGCCTTTGTGTTTTTATGTGTTTGGTTTGCAGTTGTGTTAGGTCTATGTGGGACTGGGATTGTTGTGTGTGTGCTTGGATTGTTGTGTGTGTTTCAATGTGCTTTATTCTGAAAAATGCACATTATGACACTGGATTTTGAAATGATATTATTTACCATTAAGTACTGTGCAACTGCATAAGATAGAGCCATTGCTGTTGTGTAATATCTGTACTCATTACATATCAAGGAGAGAGAACAAAACAGATCCACGTGCACTGAGTGGATGCACAGACTGGAGGAGCAGTGATGGGAGAGTGGTATGTCTTCCATCTGTTCAGTGTTGCTACCTTAGTTGTATCCTTTTTTATTAATGACTTTTCACTGCCTCCATTTAGCACTGTTTATGCAGATAGCATTACTGAATGCAAATGTGTATACATTTTCCCATAATCCAACAGCAAGGTATATCTAATAAGTTTTACTTTTGTGTGTATCTTATTTGCTGAACTCATCAAGTATAACCCTACAGGTTGCATTGTGCTTAAACATTTTTCTTTTAATAATTTCTTTATTAGAAGAATTTTCAAACAATGAATGAACAATGAAAGTATTCAATAGTGCTTAAACATTTTTCAGTGTCTATAGTGAGGTAAAATAAAGTTTGTTGGCACAACCTAAATTATGGTCATCTGTATTATAATTTTGCTGGAATTTTTGTCTGTGGTTGTATTACATATAAGTTTTGTATGGTTTCTGGTTGGTTATTTGTTGCTGTAAACCACAGCTTTCTGCTACTGCTGTTTTGTTAGTCTTCACTGTGAACAATTTAAATATGTGGTAAATGCACTCAGTTAACTACAGGGTATTTATGCCATTTTATTTTTTATTTTTATTTTACATTTGTTGACTGGGATAGTCCAACTGGATACATGTCCATTTTCAGTGGAGGCCCAGGGAGAAAAGCTCCAAAGGTGGTTACATATGCAGTCATCACAATGTACAGATAAAACAAGAGTCATAATAACATTGTACAACTAAGACACACTTTACAGTCACAGTTAAGTTTATACAGTCTAACAAACTTCTAATCTGGCTTAACAAATAAAAAGATATTTGAGTTCCATTTACAAACATAGTATTAGTACACTAGTATGAATAAAGATTTACTCAGGCTTGGAGCAGGGACATATCCATTGAGACTTGGAATATTCCTTGAGAGCTTTTTTGAATTGAGATATTGTGGTATCTAGGGTAATGTTAGCAGGAAGTGAGTTCCAAATTTTTCCAGCAGAGTTGGCAAACAGGGAGTCTCCAGCTGAGTTGTTGGATTTGATGGTTTGCTCTACCAGTCTATTAGATGAGCGGAGTGATCTGGAGTTGGAGTGGGGATAGATGATGTTTTTCAGGGCAGGTGTATTTTCTGGTTAGTTAAGTAATTTGTGAGCCACAATAAGTTGATTATACTGAATCTGCCTTGGTAGCTCTAGCCATCCAAGATAATTTAGATTTTTACAATGATGCGTTCTGTAGGGGAGACAAGTGGCAAATCTAGCTATGTTATTATAGCAGCTTGAGAGTTTGTTAAGATCAGTTTTATTTAGGTTGGCAAGTAAAGGAGAAGCATAGAAGAGGGTAGAGAGTAGATGGGAGCGGGCAATGGCAGTCCTAGCAGGTGGGGTAAGGAATGGCTTTATCCTATATAGTGAGCCCAGTTTTCTATTAATGGCTTTGATAGTTTTGTTAATGTGCACATTAACCTTAAGACTGTTATCTACAATAACTCCTAGGAGTTTTGTATGGGCATCTGGGGAGATTATGGTACCGTTATTAGACTTAATGGAGAGAGATAGCGCCGTGGATCTTTGGGTGGGGGAGAAAAGTAGGAGCTTTGTTTTGTTAACACTTAGAATCAGACAGCAAGCGGCAAGCCAATTCTCTAATAAGTTAAAAGTACTCTGAGTTATTGTTAGCAGCTCTGTATGCGAGGTGCCAGTGCAGATCAATGTTGAGTCATCTGTGTATTGAATGCAGTTGGCTTCAGGGATGACAGTGTGGAGGTCATTAATAAAAATGGAAAACAGAAGTGGTCCTAAAATAGACTCCTGGGGGACACCTAGGGTGTTGGGTTGGAACTTTGAGAGTTTGTTCTGCCATAAGACGGATTGTTGTCTATTCTGCAGGTAAGATTCAAACCATTGGAGAGAGACATTGTTGCCAGGGTGTTGATGAGAAGATGGTGGTTAACCATATCAAAAGCCTTGGACAGGTCCAAGAAAAGGGCTGAGGATAACTTGTTAGTTGTTCCTGTTATAGTTTATTGCATTAGAGAAGGTGAGGAGAGCTCTGGTAGTACTATGATTTGGCCTAAGCCATGCTGAGAGTTAGCCAGGAGATTGTTTTGGGTTAGAAAGTACAGAAGTTGTTTATGGACGCATTTTTCCATAATTATTGCCAGAGGTGACAAGATGGCTATGGGTCTATAATTAGTAATTCAGCAGAGTTACCACCTTTTTGGAGGGGTATGACATGATATATTTTCCAGATAGAGGGGACTGAGCCTTCTGAAATGGACCAGTTAATTAGAATGGAAATGGGGTAGCTATGGTATCACCAGCTTGTTCATCTGCTGAATTGGTGTTTGGCTACATTCTCACTTGTCAGTACTGTTGCTTGAGTTGTATCAGTGTGTAGTGGTTGGGCTGCACATAAATGTAGGTACAACTTTATGTGTACTAAAGCACATAACAGTCATATACTTTGGCATGTCACTATATCAAAATACCCTTTTGAAGTATGTTGATTTAATGGAGCTTGTTCATTTATGTCCGATATGAGCATGTGCTGTTTCATGATGACACCTAAATATGTCTGTCTGTGTAACCTGATTGTGTTGAGTGAGTGATACTTACATATAAATATGAGCTTTCATCAATATGTATGCACATATATGATATATATATATATATATATATATATATATATATATATATATATATACATATGCATTCTAGTCACAATGTGACATGAAGATGTCATCAGGATATATCCTGCCCATAGTGCATTGTTTCACTACTTTGCATAAACCTCACTGCACTCCCATGCAATGTTTACATGGGGCAATTTGCTTCATAGCACACACACACACACACATATATATATATATATATATATATATATATATATATATATATATATATATATATATATATATATGGGATATATCAACATGTTTTACAAGCCATACATTTTACAGTTACATTATTTCATGGTATTGTATTATTGCCACTAAAACTTTATTTTCAGGGGGATGTATCTCATTCAAGTGTAAGTCTATTTATGGAAGAATTGTATCTTTTCTGCTGTGCAAAGTGTTTATTTTCTGCAATGTGTATACCTTTGATGCCATTAACACATGTTTACATTGCTCAGCAGTGTTCACTCTGCAGAATATGCCTGCATTGTTGTTTATGGCTGTACATTTGTATGCCACTAAGATCACCTGCCCCCAAATATACTCATGTTATGTAGTTGCATGACTGATTCTTTCTCCCACTTGTAGCGTACTATAGGTATGTACACCTGACTGTCCTTTGATCAGTTATACACAGTTGCAATTCATATTCCTATCACTGTTTGTGAGAATGCCACCTCTTGTGTTAGGTTTGCATGGCAGTACTTATGGATATGTGGCAGTCAACCTATATTTTTGTGTGTACTTATGCCACTGGCTGTTTACCTGTTGCACATGCTGCATGCATTTTTCACCATCTTTTATGTCACACCTGCAGTCCATATTGTGCTGGGGCAAATGCATGTGAGATGGTTTTACTTGGACAAGCATGCCTTGTGTTTTTGTGTGACTGCTTTTTCAGAAATGCTTTTCTTTATACTGTGAACATAATGTGTCTCTTTCCCACCCACTTATTGCTTTGGCTCTATGTTACACATCTACATGTCATGTATATAAGTTTATGTGCATCCTTTGTGTCTTGTGGCATCATAGGCCTGTATGTATACTGAACTGCGGGATGCTCTGCCACCGTGATAGGTGCTGTCACACATGTAGGTTTCATTGTGATGTTTCTACCTGTGTGGGATCTTTACTGCTGTGTTGGTTATTTCCCTGACATACTTTTTGTGGTTCTTGCATGCATGTGAATGAACATGCTTGTTTATGTTAATTTCTCATGATCTATGCTATTTTGCAATGTAGCTGTATCATCATGTATGTTCTGCATGGCAAGTTAGAATTGCATGCCATTGGTTGAGGTATGCATGCTGACTGTTCTTGATGCTCCACTTGTATGATATGATCCCATGGCACATATTTACATTGCATACCTGAACACCACTAGTGTTGACTGTGGCATATAATGTCTCCTATGGTGATAATTTCCTGTTTCTCCTGTCCACTGCACTCATTTGCTGCAGTGCTGCTGCTTGGGCTTGTGCATAGCTGCTTGCCTGCTGCATGCAGGATTGGGGTTCTAACTCAATATCTGCTTTATTGTTCCTGCACTTCCTTTGCTGGATGTGATCAGTGTTGCTGTTGCTTGGGATACACTCGCACTGCCAACAGGCTACTGGATGGTAATGTTTGTTGTTCATTGAGGTGCACTGCAATGTCAGGAATCCCCATTTAGTTATCTCTGTCTTATGTCTATCATCAGTTGTACTCCTTTTGGTATGACTGTCACCTAGTTTGCCATATCTCAGCACTGCTTTGTACATTGGTAAGTAATGTATTATTGTGGTGCATCATGGCTAGTATTCATCCCATCCATGTTCATCAACGTTTCTTGACCCATGTTATTCAGTCCAAGTAACTCTATATAACTCACCTATCCTTTATGTATATCACTGACATTTGTCTGTCCTGTAGTGTGATACATGTTATATGTTTTTACCTACTCTTTTCCACACCTCCACTTTCCATGACTTTTCCATACTTTTCTTCACAAAAAAGAAAAAGGAGCTAGTTTTACAAAAAAAAAAAATGCCCCCCCTGCTTCCTCTTCACTCATCCCACTTGTGTGATCCTCTTCTTCACCCTCACCTTACATCTGCTTTTCTATCACCCTGTTTCCTTATTGTGTGTGTTACTTGTGTTTCTTACAGATTGTTAGCTATAGTTACTGATGGAGAAGTGGCTGTGAATGGCACTTCAATGTAATTCATATTTTTATTCTATTTTTTGCAGATTACAATGGATTCCACAAATGTATATATAGTACTACATATTCTTTGCTGCATTTTAGGAAGGCATCCACAGTAAATTCCAGGTCTTCATAGTATAAAGGTGATTATGCCCCCCACCACCATCACCTTAATTAGCAGCAAAACAAATGACAGCTGTATTGCAAAAATAAAATAACAGATGCATTGCAAAAATAATACTTGTTTTAATATTATCATGCGCTATCAATCAACATAAGCAGACAGATTTTTTTTACTTAAATAATCACAGTATGATATTAATAATGAGGTAGTAAAAAACATAGATGTAAATATAAAAGCAAATTACTACTCAACTCAAAAATGTGATACTCCAAAATATCTATCAGTGTTATTGTTTCAGTTTGTATTTCATTAGCATAAAGTGATGCTCATAAAAGAAGATTCGCTGTCTGACCAAATCTTTAATTCTACATGGAAGCACAATAGCTAGAAATGGAACATGAACATGAGCCCCATTCATAGTTTTAAATGTGTTTCTAGTTGTTGCACAATTTATCTGCACGAATGCTGTTTACAGAGTACATGAAATTAATAGAGTGATTAATACAGATACTGTCCCCTGGAATTAGTTCACTGACATGACAAATTGCTGCCCGATCCCTGTAAATAGCACTACAAGGCTTCATGTGATTTTCTCTGCTAGATATTACAGAAACAACATCTGTATGCACTGGCAAACTCAAGTGCTCAGTTTCCTTATTCACAATATAAATGGCAGACATCCAGATGCTATGACCATAATTATGTTATTTAAAGAATGAAGAGTCCACTCCTCCATCAATTGTCACAGTGATGAGATTTTTTTTTGTTACAGGCTTAAAACTTGCCTGAAACTCTATTATGTTACAATTAGAGCTTTACCGGTGTTATTGTTTGAATTTGTATTTCATTATGTGTTTTAAAATAATGCACATATAGAACAAACCAGCTTAAAGTGAAGTATATGTGCTTTTAGAGAAACATTTTACAGATATCATTATCTATCCATCTAGCTATATATATATATATATATTTTTTTTTTTTTTTGCTTTTTTGCGGCCTGTTATTAGTATTAATACATAACATACCAGGTGCTCTTGCAGACAAACTTCATTTTGTAGTAATTATTTTGCCCAAATTTATTTTCCTGTTATAATACAGACTTCTGTAAAAATATAAGTAAAAAGCAATCTGTGAACAAATTACAAATTACAAATATGAACTGTGGAAAGAATGCAGTGAAACTTTTGCAAAAATAGATAATGCTGATCTTTATTTATTTAATTTATTATTGTTAATTTACCTTTCAAATGACGTGTTTTCCTTATACATGCCTTAAGTCCTTTTTTCTAACTTCTGATTTTGAATTGTATGAATGAATATTCTTTCATATATTTTCTGCATACTTCCTAGTTGCTGAATGCTCCATTTTGGAAAAGTATAAATATAAGCATAGCAAAAGAAATCAGCAGGTATACTTGGGACCGTATCAGTATGCAGAACAAACACTTGTCTGTTTACCCAAAAGTAATATTGCTTGGTCCTCCTCAGAGTGCTTCTTACAAAAGGGTGTGTAATAAATGGACAATTGAAATGTTGCCCTGACATGCCATAAACACTGCGGATGCCCTGCTCTCATTTTCATGCACAGACTGCAAGTAGCAGCGCATTAACTGCACCACAGGTAGCAGGTACTCTGCCACTGTTCCGGCTGCATTCTCATGGGACACAGCCCTGCCTCCCTAACCAGACATTTATCTTTGCTGACAACAGAGTCTGAAGAACTTACTTCCTTTACAGCACGTTCACATCTTCACCTGAGCCCTTCTAAGCTAAAATTAAAGAATTATCAAAATACTTAATCAAACACACATTTACAACTGTGCCCGATTATCCATATTTGAATGAATGCAGAAGTATTTTACGAGGCAGACTGATGGTGTTAAGAGTTATAGTTACAGAAATAGACTGGGCTCCCTCTGTATTCCTTTCATTTATATATATATATATATATATATATATATATATATATATATATATATATATATATATATCAGTGTGACACACTTGTTGGAGGAAAAGCTCTTTTCAACATAGGGCTGGGGAACTGTAGAATGATCTCCCTATAGAGATCAGGAAGGCCTCTAGTCCTAATATATTCTAAACACTTATTGCCTGTTGGCTTGGCTATAGGGCTTTTAGCCCATAGTAACAGATGCCAAACTCATCTAATCTCTCTACTGAGGCTCTGAGTATGATCCTCAGCAATCAGTGAATGCTGAACAATGAATCAGCCTCTTGTATTTGCACACTATTTACTGCCATATACTGTGCGATGATACAAAATACAAGGGTGACTACCCTTTTGTGATAAGTCAAATTACAGCTCCACAAGTTTTAAATACATGGTAGTATTTCCAGAAAAATCCTAGCTCACTTTGCCTTAAAAACACCTAAGTACATTTCCTTTGGCCAGTGCAGAACACAAACAAACAAAGCAAAATTATAAAATCTTAGTTAGCATCACACAATAAACCATAACAAAAAAGAAGCATAGTTTTCAACAAACAGAGCCACATACAATATTTTTTAAGGGAGGTAAGCTTTCCTCCACCCCTCACTTACATATGTTAACTCCAAGATCAATTGAGACAGAGAAAGAGCAAAATGAACTTTAAAGTGCATTTTTCCATTCCACTCTTTTTCCAAGTAACTGCAATCCCAGAGACAATACTCATAACATAACAGGGAGGAAATCAGAGCATTGTAAGGGTACATTTGAGGAAGTAAACTAAGTAAACCTAATGTGAGTAATAAAAATCTACCAAATTAGAATATGAGTAGAGAATTGCTGCCCACATTAACCCTATTATCATTAGCCTATGTCTGCGTTACAGTAATCCCAAAGTCTCTCAGTTCACATATACCATAAAGAGATCATGCCGTACTATAGTAGGAGGGAGGACCAAAAATAAAAAGAGGTAGACAATAAAGAAGAATTAGATTATAGGCTAATAGGTTCATAGGTTAATAGGATCATAGGTGAGTACTAGGCTAATGACCACTGTGGCCTTTTTAAACTTAGTCATGTAAACCAAATCTCTGACAAGTTCTGGTACCCTTGGTAGTGTAAGTAGGGGGATTGGAAGTAACTTGAAATTGAAAGTATTAGTGGTGTTTCAAATATGTTGGGGAATGGAATTCCATTTTAGCATATCTGGCTAGAGAAGAGAGAGTCCCCAAAGCTATTGTTAGCCTTAGTGACTTTTAGTAGGAGTTTGTCAGATGATCTTAGCATTCTAGAGTTATTGTTAGCTTTTTGAGTGCAGGGCAGTTATTGGGTTTGCTGAGTATGGAGTAGGCAACAGTGATTTCGTGCAGAGATAGGAGATTAGGTAGCTCAATACAGTTTAGTTCACGAAGGGCAGAATAGTGGTGAGATCTGTAGGGATGGCTCAAAGCATATTTTGCTGTTTTATTGTAACATGACTAATTTGTTTATATCAGATTTTTGGAGGTTATTGAAGATGGGTGAGACATAAAGAAGGGTTTAAAGGAGGTGGGCTATGGAATGTCGGGTATTGTAAGTAAGGTAAGGCTTGGATCTATAACATGTTCCAAGCTTTATATGGACCTTTTTGATGGATAGTGCTATATATTTATCAGATTTTAGGCAGTTATCTATTGTTATCCGAATGAGTTTGGTGTGTTCTACAGGTTTAATTTTGGTTGTGTTGCAGGGGTGTATGGAGAAAGGGGTAAGGGGAGACTATGTTTTGGTACCGGAGAATAGCATTAGTTTTGTTTAGTTAGTGTTGAGTATCAGTTGGTAGTGTAATAGATAGTTTTCTATATCTGTGAAGGATGTTTGGGTTCATTCGAGGAGTTCTGGTAGGGATGGAGCTGAACAAATAAGGGTAGAGTCATCCATGTATTGTACAATCATGGCTAGATGGGTGGCTGTCCAAAGTTTGTTAGTAAATATGGTGAAAAGTAGTGGACCAAGGATTGAGCCTTGTGGTACTCCAGCTGAGACTGGTAGTAGGGTAGAGAGTTTGTTTTGCCACTTGACTGCTTGCTGACAGTCAGTTCAGTAGCTATGGATCCAAGAAAGAGCTGGATGGGAGAAGTTTAGGGATGATAATTCCCTGAGTAATTTAGGGTGTGATACTGTATTGAATTCCTTAGGCATGTCAAGAAAGATGGAGGAGACATGGTGACCCTTGTTTCTGAGCTCAGTGATAGTGTTAGTGAGACTTATTAAAGCAGTTGTGGTGGTGTGCTTGGGTCTAATGTCATGTTGGGTATTCAAGAGTAGGTTATTGCTTTCTAAGTAGTCAATGTGTTGTCATTTTCAAGAATTTTGGCCAGTGGTGGGACTATTGGTATTGGTCAGTAATTTGAAAAGTCAGTAGAGGGGCCGTCTTTGTGCAGAGGAATGATATGAGAGATTCTCCAGAGCTTAGGGGTGTATTGTTCTGATATGGACCTGTTGATAAGGAGAGAGATGGGATAGGCTATGGAATCTGCTGCCAGTTTGAGATATGTGTTTGGGAGTTGGTCAACAGCAAGGAATGTGGGTTTTAGAAGTGTTTTGATGATGCTGGTTTGTATTGGTCTGATGGAAAAGGAACTGGGGCTAGGTTCTGAGTCAGTCGGTATTAATGGGGATGCATTGTTGTAATTTTGCCATTTTTTATGAGACACAGTATTGAATTTATGAAGTATGAATTAAATTGTGATGCTATGCTTTCTTTGGTAATTATAATGTTAGGAGATGGTGAAGTGGTTTGACCAGGACTAAGGATCTGATTTAAGGCTGCATTTTGGGGGGTTATTTTGGTGATTTTGTTGGATTGATGTGTAATAAGCTTTTTTATCATTTCTGATTTGTTTTTGGCATGTTTTCTAAGTTGTTGATATGATTCATAGGAAGTTTGGTTTTTGGTCTGGCGATACTGAGACCAGACTGTCTCTTTTTTTAAGGAGTTTCATAGTATTCTTAATTAGCCATGGGAGCTTCTTTGCTTTAACCTGAATATTTCTAAGGGGAGCTTGAGTATTTAGTATATGTAGGAATGTATTACTGAAGTATTTGACTGCAGATTCCATCTGTAGGTGTTTTGGGGTGGGGGTGGGGGGGTCCAGTCACATTGTTTAAGAAGTGAATTGAAGGTTTCAGGGGAGAAATTTTTTCTGCTGCAAACATGTTCAAATATGATGTTTTTATGAGGACATGTCCATTTCCTAAGTAGGTAGGTAGGATGATGGTCACTGAGACTGTCTGAAAGGCATCCAGTGAGGTAACCAAGGGAGGGTCTATTAGGTCTATTAGTTAGTGTCCAGTCAACGACTGATTGCTTTTTGCTATGTTTATCGATTCTGGTTGGGGCAGTGTTAATTGAGAGAAACCATAGAGGTTAGTAAAGTTGGTAGATTTTCTGGGGAGTAGGAGGTCCAGTCTAATTTAAAGCCTCCTGTTATAATAGTTTCCTGATTGAAAGTGGAGGCAGACCAACTGAGAAGGTTCTAAGTAGTTGAGGGTACACAGTTGTGGATACATGGAATGGATAACTGGAATGGATAGTGAGCATTTAAGAGGGCATGGACAGGTATATAAAAGGGTAATGAAGGCGGTAAAGAGGAAAAGGTAGGAAGAATGTTTAACACATACTTAAAGAATATTAAATAGGCTTATTGTCTCCTTCTACCATCATGCAAATGTAATATAATGTAATATTAATGCCTGCAGTATGTGTAGCAAACTGTTACTGCAGCAAGTTTAGATCTCCCACTACAACCTTGATATCCTGGCTAACAAAAAATGTTAGTGAGATCGAGCATCCTAGACAATGAAATATCAGTCCTTGAATTAAGCATATTTAGAGATGTCTGGCAGCTCAAAACTGATGGTGGTGTGGCCATCATTTCCAAATCAACATCCCGTCCTCCCGGCCCCCAGGGGTGCGGAGATATGGCCGCCGAGGCATTATGGTATACCCATCCTAACTTATTTTGCTCCTTCTATCCATCAGCTGACAGGCAACTGCCCCCAGTTCCTCTTTCATTCTGTGTTCAACTGGTCCCACCGTAGCCTTCCTGGAATCAACTCAACCTATGTCTAGGGCTGGTGAGGATATTAAGGATGCTGGTAGAGTGTCATAACGTGTGCCCTAACTCTCTCCCATTTTATAACAGCCTTGCAAGCTCTGCATTTTCTGTATACAGGAGATGCATGTACACTTCAACACATGCACAACCTCCTGAACAAGTGGTAAACTGCTTGCAGCATTGAACTTGTGCAGCTCTTAATGCTGCTACTGCAGCGATCCTAGGGAAATTCGCTTCCTCGCAGATGGGCTAGCCGACATCAGACAAGCAATCTCATTCTCTCTGTTGCTCTGCCTCCAATGCCCGTGTCATTAGTCAAACCTGGGGTCCCTGGGCACAGTAAAGGCTTTATCCCTCTGCACGATGGGTCTGTACCTATGCAGTATAACTTTCTGTCACTGTCACTCAGAAAATTTAAATGTATGGAGTCTGCCCTTCTCTCAATGCATGTAGAAAAAAAAAGTACCCTAATTTGTTTTTCCTGCTTCATTAGATTCACAAAATGAGACTGTCAAAGATTCATTATTGTGATCTGCATCTAGTATTAATAATAAACTTAACTAAAATCTCTTCTCAGACCCATACTTACATTTGGACTGGCACTAATCATGATGCATGACAAATCACCAGTTAGAGAAAGCATACCATGATGGATCCTGATATTTGTGCCTGACAGAATTGGTGCTGTACACATGATGGACAACACTATCAGGGTATACCTGCAGTTGATGTTTCACATGAGAGCATGTCTTACCTCCATGTCAAGTTTGTCAATATTAAAAACACTGAGAGACTCATAATAGAAGAGCTTTTATAATCAGTCATACTGGAACAGCTTCAGCATGTGCTTTCCATCTGCCTGGCCTTTTGTGTGTATCCAGTATATAACTAGCCTTATCTCAATGAACAGACATGTTTGACCAGGTTTATAACAGAGCTGCTTGCTTTGTTGCTGTTATAACTTAGCAAACTCACAAGAATGAAGATTTAGACAAGCTTCTGTTTCTAGACTAACCTATTTATCAGTGTCTCGCAGACTATTATAGTCTAATTAAAGATCAACATGATCTAAGGTATCTATGATATTGACTTGCCTAGCCCATTAAAGCCACTTTTGTGCACAAGCACCTTGTAACTCACATTGTCTGCCAGCAGACAAGACTACTCAGCCTGTAACAGCCATGAGACCAAAGCTGGGTGTATTTTGACTAAAGAATTGTGATGTATAATGAAAACACAGTCAAACATTTTATGTTCTGTTTCTGTGCTTTTTCAAAAAAGAATATGTGACCTTTAGACATGTTCCCTTAAGTTATTAGGTGTAGATAGTGGATTATGTCGATTTGGTCGAGTTGTCAGTAAATCAAATCATAAGCTGAGCAAACCAAATCGCTGAAGCTTATGTTAATGAATGAATAAAAGAAAAGGACAGCAAATGGATCTGCTCCCTTGTATAACTCATGTTAATATGCATGTACTTCTCACAGATGAAGGATTTGCCCCCTTGTATAACTCATGTTAATATGCTTGTACTTCTCATAGATGAAGGATCAGCCCTCTTGTATAACTCGTGTTAATATGCATGTACTTCTCACAGATGAAGGATCTGCCCCCTTGTATAACTCATGTTAATATGCATGTACGTCTTACAGATAAAGGATCTGCCCCCTTGTATAACTCATGTTAATATGCATGTACTTCTCACAGATGAAGGATCTGCCCCCTTGTATAACTCATGTTAATATGTATGTACTTCTCACAGATAAAGGATCTGCCCCCTTGTATAACTCATGTTAATATGAATGTACTTCTCACAGATGAAGGATCTGCCCCCTTGTATAACTCATGTTAATATACATGTACTTTTCACAGATAAAGGATCTGCCCCCTTGTATAACTCATGTTAATATGCATGTACTTCTCGCAGATGAAGGATCTGCCCCTTGTTTAACTCATGTTAATATGCATGTACTTCTCACAGACAAAGGATCTGCCCCCTTGTATAACTCATGTTAATATGCATGTACTTCTCACAGATGAAGGATCTGCCCCCTTGTATAACTCATGTTAATATGCATGTACTTCTTACAGACGAAGGATCTGCCCCATTGTATAACTCATGTTAATATGCATGTACTTCTCACAGATGGAGGATCTGCCCTTTGTATAACTTGTGTTAATATGCATGTACTTCTCACAGATGAAGGATCTGCCCCTTGTATAACTCATGTTAATATGCATGTACTTCTCACAGATGAAGGATCTGCCCCCTTGTATAACTCATGTTAATATGCTTGTACTTCTCATAGATGAAGGATCAGCCCTCTTGTATAACTCGTGTTAATATGCATGTACTTCTCACAGATGAAGGATCTGCCCCCTTGTATAACTCATGTTAATATGCATGTACGTCTTACAGATAAAGGATCTGCCCCCTTGTATAACTCATGTTAATATGCATGTACTTCTCACAGATGAAGGATCTGCCCCCTTGTATAACTCATGTTAATATGTATGTACTTCTCACAGATAAAGGATCTGCCCCCTTGTATAACTCATGTTAATATGAATGTACTTCTCACAGATGAAGGATCTGCCCCCTTGTATAACTCATGTTAATATGCATGTACTTTTCACAGATAAAGGATCTGCCCCCTTGTATAACTCATGTTAATATGCATGTACTTCTCGCAGATGAAGGATCTGCCCCTTGTATAACTCATGTTAATATGCATGTACTTCTCACAGACAAAGGATCTGCCCCCTTGTATAACTCATGTTAATATGCATGTACTTCTCACAGATGAAGGATCTGCCCCCTTGTATAACTCATGTTAATATGCATGTACTTTTTACAGATGAAGGATCTGCCCCATTGTATAACTCATGTTAATATGCATGTACTTCTCACAGATGGAGGATCTGCCCTTTGTATAACTTGTGTTAATATGCATGTACTTCTCACAGATGAAGGATCTGCCCCTTGTATAACTCATGTTAATATGCATGTACTTGTCACAGATGAAGGATCTGCCACCTTGTATAACTCATGTTAATATGCATGTACTTCTCACAGATGAAGGATCTGCCCCCTTGTATAACTCATGTTAATATGCATGTACTTCTCACAGATGAAGGATCTGATCCCTTGTATAACTTGTGTTAATATGCAAGTACTTCTCACAGATGAAGGATCTGCCCCCTAGTATAACTCATGTTAATATGCATGTACATCTCACAGATGAAGGATCTCCCCCTTGTATAACATGTTAATATGCATGTACATCTCACAGATGAAGGATCTGCCCCCTTGTATAACTCATGTTAATATGCATGTACTTCTCACAGATGAAGGATCTGCCCCCTTGTATAACTCATGTTAATATGCATGTACTTCTCACAGATGAAGGATCTGCCCCCTTGTATAACTCATGTTAATATGCATGTACTTCTCACAGATGAAGGATCTGCCCCCTTGTATAACTCATGTTAATATGCATGTACTTCTCATAGATGAAGGATCTGCCCCATTGTATAACTCATGTTAATATGCATGTACTTCTCACAGATGAAAGATCTGCCCCCTTGTACAACTCATGTTAATATGCATGTACTTCTCACAGATGAAGGATCTGCCCCCTTGTATAACTCATGTTAATATGCATGTACTTCTCATAGACGAAGGATCTGCCCCCTTGTATAACTCATGTTAATATGCATGTACTTCTCACAGATGAAGGATCTGCCCCTCTGTATAACTCATGTTAATATGCATGTACTTCTTACAGATGAAGGATCTGCCCCTTTGTATAACTCATGTTAATATGCATGTACTTCTCACAGATGAAGGATCTGCACCCTTGTGTAACTCATTTTAATATGCATGTACTTCTCACAGATGAAGGATCTGCCCCCCTTGTATAACTCATGTTAATATGCATGTACTTCTCACAGATGAAGGATCTGCCCCCTTGTATAACTCATGTTAATATGCATGTACTTCTCACAGATGAAGGATCTGCCCCCTTGTATAACTCGTGTTAATATGCATGTACTTCTCACAGATGAAGGATCTGCCCCCTTGTATAACTCATGTTAATATGCATGTACTTCTCACAGATGAAGGATCTGCCCCCTTGTATAACTCGTGTTAATATGCATGTACCTCTCACAGATGAAGGATCTGCCCCCTTGTATAACTTGTGTTAATATGCATGTACTTCTCACAGATGAAGGATCTGCTCCCTTGTATAACATGTTAATATGCATGTACATCTCACAGATGAAGGATCTGGCCCCTTGTATAACTCATGTTAATATGCATGTACTTCACACAGATGAAGGATCTGCCCCCTTGTATAACTCATGTTAATATGCTTGTACTTCTCACAGATGAAAGATCTGCCCCCTTGTATAACTCATGTTAATATGCATGTACTTCTCACAGATGAAGGATCTGCCCCCTTGTATTACTCATGTTAATATGCATGTACTTCTCACAGATGAAGGATCTGCCCCCTTGTATAACTCGTGTTAATATGCATGCACTTCTCACAGATGAAGGATCTGCCCCCTTGTATAACTCATGTTAATATGCATGTACTTCTCACAGATGAAGGATATGCCCCCTTGTATAACTCATGTTATTATGCATGTACTTCTCACAGATAAAGGATCTGCCCCTTGTATAACTCATGTTAATATGCATGTACTTCTCACAGATGAAGGATCTGCCCCCTTGTATAACTCATGTTAATATGCATGTACTTCTTACAGATGAATGATCTGCCCCCTTGTATAACATGTTAATATGCATGTACTTCTCACAGATGAAGGATCTGCCCCCTTGTATAACTCATGTTAATATGCATGTACTTCTCACAGATGAAGGATTTGCCCCTTTGTATAACTCATGTTAATATGCATGTACTTCTCACAGATGAAGGATCTTCCCCCTTGTATAACTCATGTTAATATGCATGTACTTCTCACAGATGAAGGATTTGCCCCTTTGTATAACTCATGTTAATATGCATGTACTTCTCACAGATGAAGGATCTGCCCCCTTGTATAACTCATGTTAATATGCATGTACTTCTTACAGACGAAGGATCTGCCCCCTTGTATAACTCATGTTAATATGCATGTACTTCTCACAGATGAAGGATCTGCCCCTTTGTATAACTCATGTTAATATGCATGTACTTCTCACAGATGAAGGATCTGCCCCCTTGTATAACTCATGTTAATATGCATGTACTTCTTACAGACGAAGGATCTGCCCCCTTGTATAACTCATGTTAATATGCATGTACGTCTCACAGATGAAGGATCTGCCCCTTTGTATAACTCATGTTAATATGCATGTACTTCTCACAGATGAAGGATCTGCCCCCTTGTATAACTCATGTTAATATGCATGTACTTCTTACAGATGAAGGATCTGCCCCCTTGTATAACTCATGTTAATATGCATGTACTTCTCATAGATGAAGGATCTGCCCCCTTGTATAACTCATGTTAATATGCATGTACTTCTCACAGATGAAGGAAAGGAACAGCGACAGTAAATCCATCCTCCTCCAGCCACACAGGACCCTTGGTATAGCTCATATGTAGGTTTGCTGGAAAAAGTATTGAATTATTTTTTTTTATTGAGCTTCAGAAGAACAGATCAGTGTACACCTCTAGTGAATGACATACAATATGAATTCAGTTGTCCTGGGTGGTAGCATCTGGAATGAAATAATTTGTGGGTAGTAATGTTGAACATTATGTAATTTGTGTCAAACATACGAAAACATTGGTTGATTCATTGCAGTACAATTTGCTGTCAGGTAACTGTTTTTGCAGCAGATAATATTTTTTCATGGTATATGTGTGATGCATGTGAATGATTTAGTTGCAGATGCTATGGCATAAGCTACATCCTCAACTTCTTCATCACAAAGTGAAAGTTTTATCTAACGAGCAGTATACATGTAAATAAATATTTATACTTAACAGGAATTCCTTACACTAGCAATGTGAAGTTCTTTAAAAATCTAATTTATTTAAATGCTTCTACTACTTCTGCAGGAAATATGTTAATGGTAAAAGATATGCTTACAGTAGTGCATCAGACAGCATTAGCACCTCACAGCAAGAGGTTCCTTGGTTCGATTCTCCACTAGAGTATGTTCTGTGTGGAGTCTGCATGTCCTCCCTATGTTTGTGTCGGTTTCCTATGGGAGCCCCAATTTCCTCCCACATTCAAAAGATATGCTGTAGGTGGATTAGGCACTCTAAACTGGCCATAGGTGTGTGTGTGGTGTGGATGAACTACTATGGGGGGTTAACCACCTGGTGGTATAAACCTTGTCTCTAGATGATTGTCGCTGTTGAAGTGACACCCAGACCCCATATGAGAAAAAGGTGTTAGGGGATGTTTTCACTGGTGCTAAATATTCATGCATGGAATATATTATTGTTTTGCAGTAGTGTATGTCAGCTTTTTTCTGTTAAAGAGATGTTTGTTTCTCATCCTTGACCTTAGGTTCAGTTCCAAGAACCCACTCACTGCATATGCTGGACAAGGCATTCTGACTTATGTACAAAACTGAGCAGGGGTCCCATGACAATCACAATGAGATCTCTTTAAATGACACCCTGCTCATTTCTTTGCCTTCCTGTACTTAACATAAACTTAGCACTTAGGAATTTTAAATAAATGCTTCCATGTGCTCATTCCCTTCCCTCACTAACCCATTGTTACCTGTAGGCTGCCAACCCACCAGTGCAGACAATATGCCAAATTATGGCCTTTCATGACCTCCTCCAGGAAGAGGTGAGCTAACCACTCGCCACTTGCTTCAAACTTCCAGACAGAGCTGTGATATTATATATTAGTTTTAGCACCAGTTTTGTAAAAGGATCATTTTTATTCACAAGGTTATACAAAGTGATTTAGTAAGGAGATCACGATTCATGATACAACACCAAGAACATTCTTTAAGCACACAGCTTTGTGTGGCCTTCATTTGCAGTCCCTTATGAAAGGATTCTGGATATTTACAGTGCTATTTATCTGCAGTTCATTTTATTTCTATAATCCAGCTTAATAGACAGCTACTACGATAACTGCTATTTCTATTTACATTCACAGCCAGCATATGTGGACATTTCATCTGTGGAGTGGCTTTGCTAACAAAGTAAGAAGCCATGCATACATTTTTACTGAAAGCTGCAGCATCAATGACTTCAACATGGAAGTCACATTTAAGGATAAAATCTGATATCAGTGAGGTGATGCAAACAACCATGGTGGTGCAGCGGTTAGCGTTGTTACCTCACAGCAAGAGGTTCTCCGGCTCGATTCTTGACTGGAGCACCTTCTGTGTGGAGTCTGCATGTCCTCCCCATGGTCAAGTGACATTTAAAGACATGCAGGTAGGAGCGTGCCTGAATGGGTGGGCCTTTATTGAAGGTTGGGCATCGGGTTGGCACCTCGGCACTGTAAAAATTTACTGCCAATCATAAGCGGACCACCGTTCCACTGTGGCAACCCCCTAACTGGGGAAAGTCAAAAGATATTACTTTATCAGTGAGGTGATACAATTTGGTCTTTTATTTCTGTTGGTGGTCTTGAAAGCCACCTGTGTCTTAAATCGGACGGAGTAATTCTACTGTAAACGGATCAGTGAAGTTAGTACAAGATAGAACCAGTTATGTGTAATGTTACAGACCATTATATAGAGGCTGAAATAATTATACCTGTAACTATACCTTAACATTGTACTGAACATGGCCACCGAAGGCAGGGCTATTTTCCAATTAGTTTGTATTTTCATAAATTCAGTTTTCTTGGATGACTTCATCTGTAATTTCAGGATGGTAATGCTGCAAATTAAGCAAATTGTATCAAAAGTATGAAAGCATCTGTTTATTCATGTTACAGTATAGTTTGCTTTTTAAAATTAGCTATGTAACTCTTTTTACAACAGTTAATATTTACTGATTGTCTATGTCTGATTCATATATATGTTTCTGTTGAAGTTGTTATGACATAGGAGGATTACCAGGCAAATTATATTTTCTGCTTCTTTTTCCAATATTCCTTTCACCTTCCTTGAATGCACTTAGTATGTTAAATAGATTACTGTTAATCTTATTTCCTGCCATAATCCATTGGTAAGCATCCAGGTTTTTAATTTTTAATTTTTGAAGTGCTGACTAGAGGGTATACACCATTTATAATTGCAGCTAGGACGAACAGAACATGTCCAGGCTTTATGCATACTTAAACTGGCAAGGATATGTTTGTGTGTGTGGGGTGGGGGGTGAGAGGGTTGTTGGCCTGCTACTGTCAAAGATGAACAGCAATGATAATGTATGGCATGGCTCCCACTTGCAGTCCTTTCTGTTATGCATGGCATCTCATTACAAGGTTTTGCTAGTCACTTTAACGCTGTTGTATTCCCTTTGTTAGTATGATTTGCCCCTGAAGTAATATAATCCATTTGTTTGATGACATAGCTCTGATTGTGAATGTTGCTGTAATGTTCTATAGTAAAGGCCGATTTTACACACTTTGCCCATTTTCCGTTACTTTGACTCCTCAGGTATGACACTTGAATGGCAATGGATGGATGTGGAGGTCAGAAAATTAGGTGTATGTGGGGAGGCACTGTGTGAATGTGGACTTCTGAAAAATATTATTTAAAAGTTTCCATTTTAACTGATGTTTCCATATTTCTTTCATTAATTTTGCCACAGACTTCAAAGAATAAAGAAGAAACATTTACATAATTATTTTTCATAAACAATGCATGCGGATACAATTTTTTTTTTTGTTATTAAACTAGAATATAAAGAAACACCCCTTTCTGCACATATTTGGCTATCTATTCTATTTGAGAGGCAATACTGTTTTTTATCTGTATTTACCAAACATTAAATATAACCAGGAAAGATATTTTCTTTACTGGAAGATGTGTGCCACAAACTTTGAATATTTTGCTGTTAATATTTGTAGTACTGCTAACCATTTGAAAGGATAACGTGGCTGCAGTCATTTTTATCATTTTTTTTTACTAAATCTTTTTTTTTCATTCTTTCATTACTGGGAGATGCAGTGGTGGAGTGGTTAATGTTGTCTCCTCACAGCAAGAGGTTCTTCATTTCAACTGTCAGCTGGGGTGCCTTCTGTGCAGAGTCACCATGTCCTCCCTGCGTTCGCATGGGTTTCCTCTGGGTACTCTAGTTTCCTCTCCCATTCCAAAGACATGCATCTGGAGCATTTCTTCCCAGGCCTCCACTGACAATAGGTTCTGTCCTAGTCAGACTTTCCTGGTCCACAAATGTTAAATAAAAAATAGATATATTCTTGCCAGGAGGTAATCAGTTTCCTAGGTCTTCAGAACCATGGATTGCTTAGTTTTCTGCTGAGGCTAAGGTCTGGTGTATATATGAATCAGTAACCCGAGTGAGTATCTTTTATGCATTTATTTTTCATTAGTCACTGGTCCATAACAAATAGCTCTTTACAATAAGAGTAGTGGCCTTGGAAAGGTTTGCCTACATGCTTACATAGTTCATGAAGAATCTTCTGAACATCATTTACTAAGAAACCTGCAAGGAAAAAAATAACAGTTCAAGTATATAAGAGATACAGAGACAGATGTGTTAAGACTACAGTCTTTCCCTAGCTGAAAATTCTACTACAGTGTAAAGTTTGTGGCAAGACATCTTGAGTTTTGTATGTACGGCATACCTCTCAACTCTACAGATTTTTGCAGAATGTCCAGATTTTCACCTGAAAATGTTGGTCTGTTCCTCATAAAATGTATGTTTTTCTGGCAAATCACTTGGATGATCGGAGGAATGAAATTACTAAATAATCATACATTTGAGTTTCAGACTTCATATCCTTTAGAAAATGCATTTTAACACAAACCATGTTACTCCATCTACTTTCTAAGTTTGTAAAAGCACTGTTTAAAATATGTCCCTATTTTTGGGCCTTTCTCCTGCCATAATGAAAGGCTTTGTCCAGATTTCTTGAGCAAAGTGGTTGAGAGGTATGATGTATGGTGAATATTGTGCTCATGTTCCCATTTTTAAATAAATTCCCAATACTTATTTTGCTAATTTGAAGAATAATTAAAAATATCAAATAAAGGTGACAACCTGAAAAGAAGGCTATTTTGTATTTTTCTTCTGTTTGCAGTTGTATTTCTATTTAGCGGTACCACGGCATATGTTGTTGGTGTGAGGGGGGAGCTCACTAGTACTGCTGCTATTATATCACTGAGGAGAGGACACAAACCAGGCCACATGGCATAGATGGCTGAAGACTCCAGGCCATAACGACCTGAGTTGAAGTAGCAGCTTGGATGTTGGAGTACCTTGGTGAGGGGAGTTTTGGAGTGAGAGGCCACTGATGGTTAACAGATTGGTGACATGCAAGTGGCTTCATCAAAGTAGTTATGGTAGCATTTTTACTCCTCATCAACAAAATTGTACATGAATAGATGGTGAGGCATTTTATCAGCCTCTGCAGTAATGCAGGTACACATGTCCATGGCCAAATAGTAGGGCCGGACTATACATAAACACTCAGGAACCTTGCCTTGGAGAGTGATGTGGGCTGGGGCAACTGAGTAATTCAGGCCTTCCATTACATGTTGGATACTCCAGTCTGGGGACATTAGGCCACTGGATGAAGGTATTCCTTGTCCTTTTAGGTTAACCAAATCAGTGATGAAGAATGGGGCACAAAGAACCTCACTGCCTGTCTTGATGGATCCCTTTGATTGGCTGCCTCTTCAATGAGAGTGGGTCATCCTCTCTCCTCTGGAAATGAATAGGTTCAACACCCACCATAAGGGGGGAAAGCCGTTTTTAGGCAAAAAAAAAAAACAAAAAAAAAAACTGAATGATCAGAGGAAAAAGTTGATCACCACTCTTCAATCAGAAATAAGGAAAAAGTATACAAAACTCTAAATTATTCACAATCAAGAACAATTCAAGTTAAAGAAATCACTAAACTACCATCACTTTATTCAACTCACTTTTAATATTCTATATACAAGTGGTCAATTAAATCTGTAGAATGGAGGCAAAGTCCCCCAAGACTTCTAGGCGGTATTTTATAAATTGATAAACTTTGAAATATGGACCAGACTATTCATAAAAATAATTATGTACACAAAACAAAGCTTTGAAATTACATAGACAAATATGTTTTCTAAGAGAAAATCACATACATTGAGTAGTGACATTTCTGACTGTTTTGCTTGCTGTTACTGTTGTGCGTTAACATATTTCATCCAATAATCCCTGTAGAGGATATGACTATTGACAAAGAGCTATCCTGACCTCATAGTTGGACTTACTGGAGTTAATTAAACCTCTTAGTTTCTTGTTTAGTTGTATAAGGAGCACCTATCTTTAAGAGAGTTGCTGTTTTTGATTTGTGTTGTTTAGTTGTATAAGGAGCACTTATCTTTAAGAGAGTTGCTGTTTTTGATTTGTGTTGTTTAGTTGTATAAGGAGCACTTATCTTTAAGAGAGTTGCTGTTTTTGATTTGTGTTGTTTAGTTGTATAAGGAGCACTTATCTTTAAGAGAGTTGCTGTTTTTGATTTGTGTTGTTTAGTTGTATAAGGAGCACTTATCTTTAAGAGAGTTGCTGTTTTTGATTTGTGTTGTTTAGTTGTATAAGGAGCGCCTATCTTTAAGAGAGTTGCTGTTTTTGATTTGTTTTGTTTAGTTGTATAAGGAGCGCCTATCTTTAAGAGAGTTGCTGTTTTTGATTTGTGTTGTTTAGTTGTATAAGGAGCACTTATCTTTAAGAGAGTTGCTGTTTTTGATTTGTGTTGTTTAGTTGTATAAGGAGCACCTATCTTTAAGAGAGTTGCTGTTTTTGATTTGTGTCACACGTTTTCTTTTTTTATTATATATCCTGTTTAGGTGAGGATTCCACCAGTGGGGTTTATTTTTAGTGTTTGTTTTGGGTTTATTTCTGGTAGATACAGCAGCTTCTATGCAGCCACTCATGTTTGTATAGGGACTCTGTGAATAATTTCACATCGGTAGCTGTGGTATTGGGGTTAGGGGGAACCTTAAATTTTGACAGACTGTCATTTAATAGGATGTAGTTTTTCTTTGAATAGTTTGTAACTGTTTATGGTTTAGCTGGATTTTCTAAGTTGATTTCTAGTTCAACTGAGACAGCTTTGTGATCCAAACTCACTAGTGAGGATGTGACAAGGGGGGGGGGGGGTGCAGTGCTCTCCCATGTTGGGGAATACCAGATCCAGAATTTTTGATCCTCAGGTTGGAGCATGCACTATCTGTTCCAGACTGTTTGTGTTCAGAAAGTCCAGGAAACATTGCCTCTGTGAGTTTGAGGCAGTGTACATTTCCCAGTTTATAGTAGGGTAGTTAAAGTCACCCATGAATAGGGTGTTTGGTTGAATGGTTAATGCCTCTATTAGGTTTAGGTAAGAGTAGTGAGACCCTAGGGAAATAGGTGGTGACCTGTAGCTAGTAATGATATTATAAAGGACCTTATCTATAGTAACTTGCACATGGACAATCTCCATGGTATCATCCTGTTTAACCAACCTGGATGTATGTTTGTTTCTAATGTAGATCGAGACACCTCCACCTTTGGACCCAGTCTGTGCTGTTGTTGGTCTAAATGTGTGGAAGGCACTGTAGTTTACTACTGTCAGAGTACATTCTACACCTTTAAACCAAGTCTTGGTCATGGCACAGATGTCTGCATTCTCCAGAGTAAGGAGAGCTTGAAGGGTGTGGAATTCTTTGTTTGGGTTCTGGGCATTGAGCAGTAACACCTTATGGCTGCTTGTAGACTTTTTCACTATGTTGGTAATTTTGTCTTTTTGGCATTCCCTAAAAAAAGGTGTAAGGGGGCAGATAAAGTTTAGCCAATATCTGAGAACCTAGGGGTGACAGGTGCAGCCATTCTTGGCAAAGCAACATGATCTTTTGACCCTTTTCTCCTATTCTGACAGATATTGGGCACCCCTAGAGTGTCACAAGAAAATAAGCAAATTACTAAAATCAGTAATTTTTGTTTATACTGTGGCATCATCCTTGGTAAAGGTAGAATATTTCTAAATGCAGGGCTTATACCTATCTGTGACACATATTCCGAGATCCATTATGCCTCTTTTCAAATAGTCCAGTGAGGTATGTCTCAAGTCATTTACTCCCACATCAACTATGATATAATCCTATTGATACCTGGGGTGCAGTAACTTAGTGTGTGTGTGTGAGTGTGTGTGTGTGTGTGTGTGTGTGTGTGTGTGTGTGTGTGTGTGTGTGTGAGAGTGTGTGTGTGTGGGTGGGTGATATTGTGGATTCTGTCTCCAGATAGGCAACTACCTGTCTACCTATTATCTTCTCCTAATCTAATCTGGTGAGTGGTCCTCTCAGCTACAAGCCTAATAACTACATATGAACCATATTGGGAAAATAGCCTGATATGAACAGAAAAAGGAATTAATTACTGATTGGTTATTAACTAAGGTGATTGATATGTGTGTATGTGGCTGTATGTCATTTCATTGGGCTATAGCGCATTAAACTGCAGCTCAGTTAAACTACACTATCACAGCACATCTCAGTGCGTTACAGGAAGGAGCTTTATCATGAGTCCTGCATGGGGCAGGTCTAGCTCTTCCTCTTTATGTGATTAAACAAGACTTTATAAATCCTGTCCAGCAGTTCAGCCCTGATGAATCTGTCTGTGCTGAAATGATGAAATTAATGCAACACACCCATATATATATATATATATATATATATATATATATATATATGTATATGTGAATATATATATATATATATATATATATATATATATATGTATATGTGAATATATATATATGTATATATATATATATATATATATATATATATATATATATATATATATATATATATATATATATATATATATATATATATATATATATATATATATATATATATACACACACACACATATCTGTGTGTGTGTATATATATATATATATATATATATATATATATATATATATATATATATGGATCCCTATCATATGACAGAATCCTCATTTGACTGGAACAGATTTGACTGAAACCATAAGACTGAAATTTCCAAAGAGTGAAAAGTCACTTGACCGAAAGCCATAAGACTGAAACCCATACTACTGAATTCCAACATACTAAATTCTAAACTGGAGTATATAAAACCAGTCTAAGTGGGGGGGCTATGCCCCCCACCCCCCCAACTATATATACTAACTCCAGGATTGCACTACAGTGAGGAAAAGGGCATATACCTTTCATGTACCTTACAGTAGTCTACATGCTGCCAATACTAGCCCCTTTTCCCCACTGTAGTGCGATCCTGAAGTTAATATATATAGTTAGGGGGGGTGTGGGGGGCACAACCCCCCACCTAGTCTGGTTTTATATTGTCCAGTTTAAAATTTAGTATGTTGAAATTGAGTATTATGAGTTTCAGTCTTATGGGTTTCAGTCAAGTGACTTTTCAGTCGTTTGACATTTTTTGAAATTTCGGTCTTATGGTCTCAGTCAAATGAGTTTCAGTCAAATGAGGTTTCTATCATATGATAGGGATCCATATATATATATATATATATATATATATATATATATATATATATATATATTATATATGTAAAAATTTACCTAAAATCTTCATAACAAGGAAAAATTGGTGGATGGTGCAGCAGTTTGCATTGTCGCCTTACAGCAAGGGGTTCTCCAGTTCAATCTTCGGCTAGGGTGCCTTCTGTGTGAAATCAGCATGTGAGATTGCTTTGATTTCCTCCCACTTTACAAAGATATGCATTTGGAGTGCTTCTCCCTGTGCATCTGCTGAAAATTGGCTCTTTCCAAGTTGGATGTTCCCGGTAAACAAATGTTAAATAAATAATAAAATCAATGGTGCTAATCCTTTAGCACATGCTTCAAGGAATAACATCTAAGTATGTCAATTTTAAAAAGCCCCCTCCTGTACTTTCCCTGCTAGTTATTTATTCCAACTCTGAGACTACACACTCCTGGGGAAGAGGTATATTCCCCAACTCCAGAAAATGTTGATCTTGCACACCTGTCAACCATCTGTTTTGTTAACCAAAGTAAGTTAGGGAGTTTCATTTATTACAAGCGCTCTCAGATATATGTCTATATATATATATATATATATATATATATATATATATATATATATATATATGGGTCCCCTTCAGTCAATCAAACGTTTACAAGTTCGAACCACATATGGCTGAGACCATATGTTCGAACGTGTAAAAGTTCGATCGGACTGAATGGAGATCTCCATACAGATCGGAAAGGGAAGATTGTAATGTGATCTTGGAGTTGGTATATTTAAGTAAAGGGGGTGTGGGGGTGTAGGGGGGGCATAGCCCCCCTGCTATAGATGTTAAGTTTTGTGTTTTTTTGTTTTATGTGTTTTTATTTCAGTGTTTGAACTTTTACGCGTTTGAACATATAGTCTCGGCCATATGTGGTTCGAACTTGTAATAGTTTGATCTACTGAAGTAGATATATATATATATATATATATATATATATATATATATATATATATATATATCCAATATAGCAATCCATCCACAACCCCTTTTTCCCATTTTTGCACATGGTGGTGGAGTATCACTTTAACAGTGACAATCATCTAGAGCCAAGGTTTACACTGCTGGTTGGCTAGCTCTGCCATGGTAGATTCTTCCACATCACACACTTGCATGCACACTGCCAGTTTACATTGTTCAGTCCACCTACTACATGTCTTTGGAATATGGGAAGAAACAGGAGCACCCAGAGGAATCCCACGCACACAAGGAGGATATGCTGACTCCACACAGAAGGCAGCTCAGCCACGACTCGAAGTGGGTATCCTCTTCCTATAAAGTGACAACATTATCCGCTGTACCATGCACGTTTTTAAGAGGAACAGCATTTTTATAATGCAGACCTCCATATTCTTTTAGTCAAACTTGATGGCTGGCTTTCAGTAACATAGCTGTTGAAATACAGTAATAATCCCATTTGTGTTGGTTTATTATCCTTCTAGTTGTAAAATTGTACAAAGGATGTTGGACTATAACCTGATTTGTTTTGTTCTTGATCTGAGGTAGTCCAACCTGAAATAGTATGCAAGTTGCAAATCTTGAGACTGTGTCACAGAGAGATGTTACTGGCTAAATAAAAATGCCTAAAATGGAGAAAGCCGGGGTGGGTGCATAACCCCATGGCAGTGATGAGTGCACCCCCAAACTGGAGTACTGTTCCTATTTTACTGCCTGGCCTCCGCTAGATGGCAGTCACTCAGAGAGGCAAATCTATCTTCCCCAGAATGGGCAAGCTGAACTCATTGACTTGGCCCCATCCCTTTTTGCTTGCTGCTCTGTGACTTGGGCTCAATTGTCGATCCTGGGTCAATAGTTATAGTTAGAGCTGCTGGTCCATGCAGCTAGTGAGACCATACCTTGAGCTCTTTACACATCCTTGCAAAGCATTGACAGAAATGAGAACATGTGAAGAAGAGAACATAACATTCGTGTCCAACAACATAAAAGGAATATGAGATGGGTAGGTAGAAACATTTAAGAACCTCAAAACAACTAGCAAAGTCAAAATCTTTCAGAGGAGGTATGTACAAGAACAGAAAAAAATGTGTGATTAATGTGCGGCATGGCTCAGAAGTAATACAGTGGAAGAGTTTTTCCTTTCCTGATGATGTTGTGCAATAAAACATGGTGAATCCTAATGATACACACAGCAGACAAATCAGCTCTAATGAGATGTAGGAAGTCAATTTTGTTTAACTTAGATCTGAAACTCTTTAGATCATAGTCCTTATTTGCTGATAGTCAGTGTTTTTAAGCATACTCAGATGTACTATGAATTTACAGGACTACATCTCCCAAGAAATACTTAAACTTTAGTTGTTACTTACAGTACAAAATAACTGTTTCAGAATAATCAATAAGCCTGCAGTGCATAAGATCCTGTAAAACAGTGGGGCACTATTTATTGTGTGCATGCATAGCTAATGCCTGTTAGTTAGACCCTGTAAAACAGTGGGGTACCTGTTAATTGTCTCAAATTATAACTGATTTTTAAACCAGCTCCATAGGCAAAGAGGTCTCCACCCCTGAAGTTTGCACCAGTGTGCTGGATTTGTGTAATGGTCCGGGCACTGGAACAGCTGGCACAAGAAAGGTGGGAAAGGAGGGGCAACTGGCAGCTCATTCAGTTTGATGCGAGGAAAGAGGATTTGGATTGGTCCACAGGAAGGGCTCAGATGACTGCACTTATATACCATGGTCTGCTGCATACCAGGGCCACTCATGGTAGACATTGCCAGAGGTCACCTGCAGCCAGGGGAGAGAGAGTGGTGCATAGAACAAAAATTCACACGTTTCTTGAAATCAATCACAACTCCAATGTTGGAACCTGTTTCCTCTCAGAGGAACAAATCGCCAATGTGGTGTCTCACCACTGGGAGGACTGAAGGGGTCATAGTGTGAAAAGGGGGGGGGACTTGATTGTTATTTATTTCAGGGTTGCAGACCCTTCCAAATTTTAAGAACTGTAACAGGTTTAAAGAGCACATTACAAATTCATTTGCTTTAGTGGTTTGTGAAAGTTTATGTCTTGTCCTTTGCAAGGCAGCTTATCAAATACGTTCATGCTTAAAAGCTTGTGCTTGCGAACTCATGTTTAATGTTATGCAGCCAAAGTGTCACAGTTACATTAAGTGCAGTAAAATACGTAAATGTCTAGAATACTGCAAAAGTCAGCAATGCGGTATTGGTAGCCTGCAGAAATATTGTCTTTAGCAAGTAACAACTACTTTGTTCAAGTTGTCTGTCAGCTTTCCTATAAGCCTCTTAGCTTCACTGCTTTCTCCTGTCCTTTATTTTAGTCTTCTCCATCTTTCTATGTGTGCTTTCCCTACTCAATCCCTGTATGCTTCATAGCACTGCTGTAATGTCTCTTCTATACCACATTTCTACAGCATTTATATACTGCACTTTTGATGGGCACTGTTGTATTTTGTTTTTCTACTCCTTTCCTTAAAACTTGCTCATGACTGAAAAAAAGTACATTTGTGATTCAGTCCACCTACCTGCTTAGAATAAATAAATAAGCAAAAGGTAAGCTAGAGCTTCAGATCAGACTGTGCTCACATCAGTATGTAAATGATACACACAGTAAAGTGTTAAGCCCATCAAAGTCTGGAGTGATAAAAGCAAGTTCTTTTTTCATCACTGAGTCTTCAAGAGAATAAGTAAGTGAAGATGAAACAGGCAGGCTCCCTGGCAGAGCTGCAAGCAGCTGCAAACACCTTTGATGAGAAACGTGCAGATGCTGTCGTTGTGTACATCTTTTTGTATATAAGGATGAGCACTGTCTGTACTCACAGTGTGGCAAAGCTTAAATAGTTCACAGAATCCCCAGGATGATGACAGCTCACTTCTTGAAGCCAAAAAAAAAAAACATAAAAAATAAAAAATAAATTACTGTCATATGAAGTGAGGCAGCTACTCCAGTACATTTGGGCTAAACACTCCTTGCTGGTAGATGTGTGCACTGCTGGGTTGCAGTCAGTGTTGTAGCACTTTGACAAGTTTGCAAGACAGGCTATTTCTGAGATGTCTGTCCATATAGTGGAATGAAATGTATTGCAGTAAAGCATTGTGATCTCTGTAAAGGACGCATCTTTTTAATGTGTGCTCCACATTAATTCACAGTGAAAGTAACTAGACAGATACTTATTTACTTAAATAACTACCACTGTCACATTTCTGTTGTTGTTATGAATAACTTTATTCCACCATCAAATAACTGCTGGTTCTTAGTGAACCCTAAATTACAAACACCCTCTCACTGTACTTAATTGTTCAACCAGTTTTTCCTGGAATGTTGTATTTCATTTGCTCTGACCTATTTTCTTAACATACTAATGACTCACAAAAGGGTTACAGATGCCTGACTTTTGTATACCTCATTTGCTAAACAGACTGGCCTGTTACACTGGTTCACATGTAGCTTTCAGATTCTGATCCTGAGTGGAATTCAGGTATGTATTGTGCACATTTCTTTAGCTGAAACACCTGATGTTCATAAGGATCATTTACATATATCCCATGCGCCTCTGATACAAGAGGTTTGGGAGGTCACTTAGTGGACGTTCCAGCTTTGCTGGAGTTTTCATTTTGTTTTTGCTGATTGGTTTTTCAGTGACCTTCTCACTCATTGTTTTATATTGATTTTATTGATTATAAAGCTAGTACATATTATAGTAAAAGGTAATAAATAAATAAAATGTATCATCTTCTTCTTTCGGCTTTTCCCAGTTAGGGGTCGCCACAGTGGATCACCTATCCACTCATGATTGGCAGTGGAGTTTTACGGTGTTGAGTTGCCAGCCCGGCACTCAACCTTCCACAGAAGGCACGCACACACTCACACCTAGGGCCAATTTAGAGTGTCCAATCCACCTACAGCATGTCTTTGGGATGTGGGAGGAAACCGGAGCACCCGGAGGAAACCCACGCGACCACAGGGAGGACATGCAGACTACACACAGAAGGCACCCCAGCCAAGGATCGAACCAGAGAACCTCTTGCTGTGAGGTGACAACACTAACCGCTGCATCACCGCGGCCACCCAAATAAATAAAATGTATAAAAAAGTAATTTATATAACATATATAAGATACGTATACATCAAGACACTATACCTATATTAAAACTTTTAATGATTTTGTATAATAATAAGGCATGTGCAAAACTTACAATTTAGCAGCTTGTAATTTCAAGACTGGTGCCAGGGACACCATGTCATTTAACCTGGGCCATCTATTGGCTTCTAAAATCAACTGCCAATATACTTCCTGGTATTCTAATTGTCTCTCATGGTCCCCCTCTGGCATCTCTGGCAAACTTTTAAAAGCTTTAAGTATTTTAGTTTAGGTTTAAATATGTATTTGCAAACTCTATACATTTGTACCACGTGGTTCTGGTGTAGCACTTTAATTAACTGTTTTGCAATTGATGTTCAAATATTGATTGGCATTAATTAAGTAATTATTGAGGATGGGCTGTGTTATATATTGCTGAGTTTGTAAGCTTGTTATTATTCTGAGGAAGTCATGGATGAAAACGTACTGTGTCCTGGTGTTTCAGTGTTAATTTCGAGTGTTTGCTGTGTCTAAATAAACTTTGTTCGGGTAAAACGGCTATCTGGGTGCTAATTTCTTGTTTTAGTTTTGTTATGTTTGGCACCTTTTCCTTCTTTTTGTAAAATCATTTGCATATATCCCATGTGCCTCTGATACAAGAGGTTTGGGAGGTCACTCAGTGGAAGTTCTAGCTTTGCTGGAGTTTTCATTTTGTTTTTAATGATTGTTTTTCAGCGACCTTCTCACTCATTGTTTTAGTTTGTTGTTTGGGATATTTTTGCAGTGACCCTAATGACAAAGGACATCAGCTGGGTATAACAGCCCTGTGTTTCTAATACTTAGTCAAACACTCTGCTTGTGTTGTGCTGATGAGGTCATAACACGGCTAAAATATGGATATCCACAGCTAGTGGGGTTTGGCTTTATTGGCCTGAAATTGTCCATTAAAACGATGAAACAAGTCATGGGCATTTAGAATCGCCAATTAGCTGAAACACCTAATGTTCATAAGGATCATTTGTATATATCCCATGTGCCTCTGATGCAAGAGGTTTGGGAAGTCACTCAGTGGAAGTTCTAGCTTTGCTGTAGTTTTCATTTTGTTTTTAAAGAATACCTTCAGGAATAGAACAGTCCCAAACAGATTGCAGATTTCAGACCAGTTCATTTCCTCCACAGGACTTGCTTTAACAGCTGGGTCTAAAACTGTTTGTAAAATTTATTCTATTCCAACGCCTTCTATAGTTTAAATGCAATGGTCTTCTGAAGTGTAAAGGTGCTCATCATGCTGGAACAATGTGAAACATCCCATCTTGTAAGTCCAACCATCCTCAGTGGAAGAAGCCTCTTTACTCATACTCCCCCCACCAAAACGCAATGAAGCATTGCATAGCATTTGCCTCACTTTACATTGGCTAGGTCACTTCAGAAGATTACCTCAATAGCTATGTTGCCACAATCCTGGCAATACTATTGAAACCAGCCACGGAGATTGCTCCTTATTCATAACAAAGGTGGATGATTTTCCTGTTTCCTTTTGTTTCCAAAGAGGATAGATCTTTTCTGTCACATTCTGAAGTTGTTCATACTAAAGTCTTCAGAAATATATTTCATTTAACTGATTTTGTCTAAAGTATATTTCTGTGAAAAGAATATTTGTACTTTTGCATGTGACCTTGAAGTTATATGACACATTTTTTTCCTCTTTCACAAAATAGGTGTGACTTTGGAGATGGAATTAGTAAGCACAGAGACTAGGGGCACAGGGGTGCTTGATTTCACAGAAACATTGTTAAGGTTGACTTTTGTTGTTTTTGAAAATGCTTTCATTGAATTATATTTCAGTGAAAAAAACTAGAACTTTCTAGAATTCATCAAATTAAAACCTGCACATCTTATATGACCGATTCTTGGATTGTGACCCTTCATAATATCATGCCTCTGCAGCTTTAGTGTGCCCAAAAGGGGTTGATTGATGTCTTTTGGTACATCAGTGTTTGACATGCATTTAAACAACTTGTCTAGTTAATGCCAGGTGGTCATTACTTTCAGTGCAAACTGTTGGCATTTTGTGTTTTCTTCAGCACCCAGAATCTTTACAAAAGTGTTGGCTGTGGTGGTTGAAGCCTTGCTGGAGAAGTATGTTCCTGTACCCCTTAACTGTGTGACTACCTTCTGATAGCTCCGTTGAGGGATACTCTGAAAGCAAACATTTTGTAAGAGCTCTTTGGGTTGCAATGCCTGAGACAGATCACACATTTGGATAAGTCCTCCCTGACTTTTCCTCACAGGATAGCTTTCATAGGCACAGGACAAGACATTGTCCTGTGCCAATCATTCCTCTGGGAGAGGGCTCAGGAGGTCATGGTGTTGACATCCTGGTCCTGTGCCAATCATTCCTCTGGGAGAGGGCTCAGGAGGTCATGGTGTTGACATCCTGGTCCTGTGCCAATCATTCCTCTGGGAGAGGGCTCAGGAGGTCATGGTGTTGACATCCTGGTCCTGTGCCAATCATTCCTCTGGGAGATGGCTCAGGAGGTCATGGTGTTGACATCCTGGTCCTGTGCCAATCATTCCTCTGGGAGAGGGCTCAGGAGGTCATGGTGTTGACATCCTGGGCAACTATGAAGGTCTTATTCTTGGTATGAACTCTGCTGTGTCTCTTGTACCTGATGGGTCACCACTAATTTCATGATTGTTTGCATACCTGAGCAGATGGGTGTTACTGTGAATTATAAGATATCAGTAGTTTTAGATCACCGCAAGCTTACAGACCTTTGCATGTGATGCTCTAAAAATGCTCCCATCACCATTTTGGTAAGCTTTCTGTTTTTGAAATGAAACCTGCCACATATATAGGTGAAGGGCACTTTATGTCATGGGTGTAGAGACCATCTGGCCTACCACATTGTTTAAGAGGTATGGTTACACTCAGGAAAGAAGGTTTCACAATTTTTCTGGTCATGAAGGCCTTGGTGACAAACCTACTTCAGAGTTGTGTCTTCATCTGATCAGACAGCAGCTTGTAGTGCAGGGAGGTGAAGCTCATCTGACAATGAGGCATAGACATCTGCATCACTGTCACAGTGGATCACATTTCTAGGGGAGGGAACTAGCTGAAGAGCTCTCTAAACTGCAACAACAGTCATTTCCTGAAGCTGTGGGTTCAGAGACTAGGCTTGCTCCTGGTCTTGTGGAAGTGGGGAACTGCAGAGTTCAACCTATTCACTATTTAGGAGACCACTGTCTTCTGCTGCACTGCTTATGGTAGTAGTCAATGAAGAGATAGTGATAGCCCTTTTCTCCATTCTGTGGTATGGGGCATTGCTGTATGAATCAACATTCCTCTGATCCCATGTCATCATCATCATCATCAGCCCCCTTTTTCCCATTTACTACTTGGGGTCAGGATATTACATTAACTGTTGCCATCTCTCTTGATTCAGTGCCACACTCCTGCCTTCTTCGACACTCATGCCTGGCTGTCACAGATCTTCTTTCACACACTCCATCCACCTCTTTGTTGGACATGTTGATTTCTTCTTACCTTCTTCCTGTTTGTCCCAAATCTTCTTCACCAAACTGTCTTCTGCTTTTCTGCACATGTCCGAACCACCATATTATGTTCTTTTCATTCTTTTCTGCAATTGAAGCTACTTTGTCTTCTGCTCTTATGTCCTCATTTCTTCATCTGTCTCACAGTGTGCATCCTATCACCATTCTCAGGCACTTCATTTCCATCACCTCTAGCTTCTTCATCTGCTCTGTCTTTACTGCCCAGGTTTCTGTACCATACAGTAGTACTGGTCGCACCACTGTCTTGTACACCTTACTTTTCAGCTTCTTTGGCATTCTTCTCTCATAGACTATACATGATACTCTATGTCAGTTGGCTGCAGCCCCTCTGACTCTACCTTTGACCTCTTCATTCAGACTACTCTTCTCCTCAACTACCCCCTCCAAGATGCTTGAAGCTGTTCCACTATCTTCTCTTCTGTCTCTATTCTCAGCTTCTTCTGATTTCCCCAATTTGCTGCAATTTCCACTGTATTATCTGTGCTTAGTTTCATCCCATGTGCCTTCAGTTTTGCATTCCATTCCCCTATCCTTTGTTGAAGTTCTTGCTTAGATTCTGCCTGTAATGCCACATAATCTGCATACAGTAACTTTGTTGATCAATTCCTTTTGGCCTGCTTGATAATGTAGTCCATCACCAGTATGAACAGCAGTGGGCTCAGAGCTGAGCCTTGGTGTACACCCACTCCCACTGGGAACCCTGTGTGAGGCCGAACAATGTTTGTACTTGAGTCACGGGGTGCTTGTACATAGCCTGCACTAATTCTACCAATGTTTCTGTGACTTTGAACCACCTCAGTACTGCCCAGATCACCTTTATTGGGACCTTGTCATATTCTTTCTCCAAGTCTAGGAATGCCCAGTTGGACTCTTTCCTCATCTCTAGCTTCTTCTCAACTGTCTGTCCCACTGCAAACATCAGGTCAGTTGTGTTGCATCCTAATCTGAATCCAAACTGCTCATCTCCCATATTACATTCTACTACTCTGCATATCCTCAGATCCCATACTTCATAATAATTTCAGAGAAGAAAGACCAAAGTGATTAAAAGGATTGTGGTTTCAGGCACTCATATCCTTAAGAATAGAGTAAACTCTCTTAATCTTTGTGATTAACGTTTGTTATGACTGGGGAGACAACCGGCTCATTCTCAGAGTTTGAATTACTGCAGACCCTATTATTTCACCGGATATTTAGGCTGAGGGAATCAGAGGATGTTAAATGCATAGATCACCACTACAGTAGCCTAAGCAAGGTGGATCTTACCACATGCACCAGCTGGCCTATCAGAAGTCTGGATGCCTTCCCTGTGCTCTACCTGCCAGGAGGACATGCAGAGCTGTATATAAAAAGCAGTTGGAGCACAGTCAGAGCTTTTTTGCTGCCGAAGTGAGTGCTTCTTCATTAGGTCCCCTTTTACCTGTTAGTTGACTAAGGATCCTTGAAGAGATGGGCAGCTAAGTCCTTGTTGAAGAAAACCTTCCAATTTATAATATCTCATGAGAAAATTGATGTGCTTCTGGAAAAAAAAAATTTATTGATAGGAAATGGCCAGTCTTTGTATTTCTAATGGAATTGTCATGTCCATGCTTCTGTAAACTTTTTGTAATGAAAAGTTTTAACTTTGACAAAAAGGTTACTCAGATTTTAAATGTTTATGTGCTTTGGACAGGATATTGAGCTTGTGGTGGACTATTAGTGGTTTATGTACTTCAGAACCACTTGTTTTCTACCAATCACTTTATCAACTTGTCCAGGTTTCACTACCTACACTGCAGCACTGTTTCTTGGTTTACCTACGGAACATCCTTTGGTCTCTATGGTTTTACCTTCCCCTGCATGAAAAAAGAAGAAACTTGTTCTGGAATCTTTGAATGTCAGACCAGCTCTGATGTTTCCTCAGCCACTGGTGGGTGACTCTGCTGTGGCTGCTTGTTGTTCATCAGGTCATCCATCATCTTCACCCAGTCTTTTTGTTGTAGCCTTCCAAGACACCAGAGACTGTGGAACAGCTGTGTCCTCTGTGGCTATAGGGGTGTCCTTGATGGGCAGGGAAGAGCCACTTATGTTGGTATTGGGTTGGCCTAATGGTTAAGGTGTTTGCTTTACAGACACAAGGAGCAGGGGTTGATTCTTGCGTGGGATGCTTGGCTAGGCTTAAAATGGCCCAGACATCCAGTTAGCCTAGTACTAACCTATGAACTGAACTATAAAAAAAAATAATAATGGAAGAGGTGGCAAAGGGTCTTCACTCAGCTGGGACAGGGATGTAGAAGTGGGATCTAGTGTGCCTCTGGACTGGGTGCATTTACTGGGATTTGCCAAGGAACTTATTACTGCTTTTTCCTAGCTTTCACAATCTTCAGGCAAGAAAAAGAACAGAGTTCCTTCCTATTATAACATATTATTTCAGTCAGAAGAGCAGACCTTGCAGTGGGATGAGTGTAATTCTGGAGTTTCTTCTCATTTTGAGGAAAGTGTAGCATCAGCTTTCACTGATATTTTATCAACGATGAAGAAGGTTTTTAATGGGACTGGAAGATTCTGAGACTAAAAATTCTTGTGACTCAAAAATTCTATTATGACTTATTACTGGTGCAGGTGCAGCTGATACAGCTATTCCTCCTGGATAGACAGCTTTAGAGAATGTTTTTTTTTACTGCCTCCAGCTTATGTGATGATCATCCTCCTGCTCCCATGAGGTCTGACACATTATGCAAGGTGCCTCAGACACATACGTGGTGGCCTTCTCATACTAGAGCAGACCCAGCAGTTATTTCTCTTTCCCAATCTGGTTTTGCAAAACAGGGTCTTCTAAAGATCCAAAATAACTCTCTAAATGTTGCTTTGGTGACTCCCTTCCAGCCCAGGCAGTAGTGGTTCCTCCTTGTTTTCAATATACCCAAATACAATTGCCACAAGCTTCTCCACAGACCTACTTTATTCACAAAGGACAGGAGGACTTTGATATACCCTAGCTTGGAAACTCTAACTAACTGCCAGGATAATAGAATTTTGATATATTTTAGTTACCTTTTTCTGAGGACTTGCAGCTGATATTACAGGAGCTGAGAAAAATCTACTACTACTAGAAAAATAATATTTGTGTAAGTGGAAAAGATTGTCTAGTTGTCAGTCAAAGAACCAGGATCATCTTCAAGCCTGGATGCCTTGGGTATTTGATTACTTGGGTTAGTTACTGCTCAACAGCCTGTCATACTCTTCTATTAAGGTACATTTGTCAGCTATTTCTGCTTGTCTACCACCAGATTCCACCCTTTCTAATAATACCCAAGTTAAACAATTTTTAAAAGGCTTTTACATACTCCTCCACCTAGGAAACAGGTTACACCTCCTTGAGACCTTAATTTTGTTCTTGAAAAACTTACTCCATGTCTATTTGAACCAGCTCATCTCTCTGATTTGACGCTCTTAACACAGAAGACTGTCTTGTTTATTGCTCTGACATCTGCTAGAAGAGTATTTGAGTTACAAGCTCCTATGGTGAGTCAACCCTACTTCATTTTTCACAAGGACAGGGTTTATTTGCAAACAAATCTTTTTTATGCCTACAGTCAAATTAGAGTTTACTTTAAGCCCAAGCCTTTAATAGGATGGCTGGTGCAGGGGTAAGGCCGATATATCTTAGGCTGCTGCAACAATCTATCAACACATCTACTGTTATACTAAGTTTACCTACACCACTGTACCTTATAGACACTACTAGGAAACATTTCACTCACCAGACCTTTGCCTCCAGTTGGAAACCGTACTCAGTTAATACCTACATTTTCTCAGCTTGATTATGATCTTGAGCTGTCTCAGTCACCCGCATTAAATAGTCCTCAGTTATTTGATGGCTTAGGTGCATTTGTCATCCATTTTGACTTATCTTTACCTTATGGGTAGCAGAACATGATCCAGCATTTCCTAGCAAAGCACCTGCTTAAAGAAGTACTGCATCGCTGTCTTCGTTTGAAGAATGTCTCCTATTCATGGGACTTGCCTATGCACCACTTGACCATGTGAGCTCACTGGCACTGAAGGTCAGTTCTTGGAACACTATTCATCTTGGCCATCATCTGTTCAAATAGGATCTTAAAGATTGAGATCTTCAAGTTTAGGGAACCATAAATGGTCTTTCACAAGGGTCAGGTGTTCCTTAGGAGTAGTCTACCTTTCCTTCTCAAAACTTGTTCTCTGTTGTCCAGTTGCTTCTAAACCAGTTCATTCAATTCTATGTTTTTTGCATACACCAAATAAAAGATGTGACTTGCTAATGAGCTGCTTTCTGCTCCCAGGATACAGGATGTGATTCCTTTCAGCTTCATTTGTCTTCTGTGTGACATTGTACATCATTTAACCAGACAGTTCTCTGGCGTTTCTCCTCAAAATGGACAATTTGTCCAGTGGGCATACTTGGTCAACAAAAACATTGGTATTAAAATATGTCTTCCATGCTATGGAGGCTCCCTATCAAGTCAAATGTTTCCTGAAATGATTACACAGCTTACCAAAGTGGACCAGCTGTTCATCGTCTATGGTTTGAGAGGGAAGGGCTGTCTCTTGAAAAGAAGATACTTTAAGAGTGACATGCTAGTTTTGGTATCTTTTGTCATGAAGTGGTTAACCACCTTGTGGTAAGTGCTGTTTTCAAAATCCACTGCACAAAAGGGCTGGTTTCTTCCAGATTTTGCTTCAAAAAAGGTCAGTTGCAAAAGCTGTCACCATAACCAATTGGTCCTTGATGTGCACCTTCACCAAGCATTATTATTTCAACCAAAGCTCCAAGATGTTGAGCCTTTTTTGGTGCAACAGTACTTCAGGATATGCCTTTCTGAACCTTTTGTTCTAGGCTGTTGTGTGGCTTCTTCCACTGAAGAGGTGATACAAGGGATTTAGTCTAACCATGTGCCCATTAAGAAGAACTTCAATGTTATATGAAGGATGCACTCTGTTTTCTTTGTTGATTGTTTAATGAGTGTTGAGTGTATCAGGTTCTGCTACTAGCAAATGTTTTGTTAAGACAGCTGTAGCACTATGAGGTGTGATTCACCTTGATCACTATTGTATGACCTTGGAATGCGAATATTGGGAGAGCAGAGCTTCCTCACATACACACTTGCAGTTTTTTCAGTTTTTGATGAAGTCTAACAGAAAGTGTATTTTAATCATCATTTGGAAATTGCTAGTGGGCAATGCTCTATGTCTTGCTTAAAGATTATGTGTAACGTGGTGAAATGGAATGCAGCATCTGCATTCCTTTTCGGAATTTTTCAAAAATTTCGCTTGTGGCTGGAAGCAGTTCTACTCCTATTTTCTTATGAAATATTGATTTTATGTGAAAATATGACTGTTACAAAAATGCAGCTTTATAGCCAGTCCTGTCACTCTTTTTTTGTTGTGCGCCTGTGACGAGCATTGCTGAGTAGTGGTGAAAACATCTTTCTTTCTTTTCCACTGATTTCTTTTGAAGTTGTTATAGTGAAAAATATAAAAATAAAACAAAATGTAAGTTTAATAAGTAGTTGACTGTACTGATTTCTCTAACAAAGTAATAGACTGATAAAAGTGGAAAAGGGTATGTCATTATCTATTTCTTTGTACAGAGCAATGCTGGATGTGCATGCTGAAGTCCAAAAAAAAAAAAAAAAAAAAAAAAAGCACAGTCCTGGGAGATTAACCATTTACAGACTCTCTGTGTCCATTAGAGTCATAGATACAAAAGCAGGGATGAATTTCTGGTTCTTGATCCCATAATCCAGGTTACACAAATTGGGTTCATACATTCATAGATTAGTACTAAGTGAACTGCCCTTGTGGGTCATTTTAAGCTTAGCCAATTATCCCATGTGAAAATCAAATCCTGCACCTTATGTCTATGAGGTAAACACCTTAACCATTATGCCACCCACCCACCCACCATTATTTAGGGTTAGGGAGGAACTCTGTGTCACATAGATAGGGAGCATATTCCAGAGAAGGGGTACTTTCTGGCTACATACCTTTCTGTCTAGCAGGTCCTATTCATATTACAAGCAAGGTTTAAGCCTTTAGAAAGGGGAATACTACTGCTGTTTATTTTGTAGATATGAAGGAGATTTATCAGATGCCTTATATGCCAGGAATAGGTCTCCCCTTAATAGCTTGTAGGAGACATAATACAGGGATAGGGGTTTGAAGTGGTTTGCATAGGACATGTTATTTATGCCTTGCATTTATTTAGCGAAGAACCTCTATGGACATTCAGTTGTTGGATGTACCTGATTAGGTATATACCAAATGGGTCATTGTACTGGGAGATAGGTCTGATGAGTGCCGCATACAGTGGGATACAGTGGGACAAAGGCAACTTTTGACCTAGATGCTATAACTTTATAAGTGCCCTATGCAGACCGTCTCAAAAAACTCCAGCTTTACTCTGTCTCATATCGCCTACTCAGAGGTGATCTCTGCCTAACATACAAAGCTATGTCAAACCCAGAGCTGTTGGACATGCTCTACTTAAAGAAATCCTAATCCCTCAGAGCTACACACTCTAGGGACCTAAACCTTGTCACCACAATAAACAGAACATGCTGGAGGGAAATATTCCTGTCCCAGAGACTTCCCATACTCTGGAACAAACTACCTATCTATATCAAACAAAGCTCCTCATTAGCACTCTTCAAGAAAAATCTTGATGATTGGATGGGAGATAGGAAATTCACCCCAGGGATCACTTCCGTGGCTCTGCTTAACCAGGGCACAGGAAAATAATTTTCTTGGGTGGCAAAGGCCAGGGTACCGTTTGGCTAGGCTTATATAGGCCCTAGGGCCAATAGCCTAGTACCTACCTATGAACCTATGCACAAAGTAGAATGATTTCCTCTGTAGACATGATGATCAAAGGCTAGATTACTGTCTATGTGTATCCCCAAGTTGCTTACTACTGGGTTGACTCTTAGGGGTGTTTTGTCAATATGGCAGTTATCAGGGATGCCTGGCTTCCCAAAGGATACTATTATGCATTTCTTAGTATTTAATTTTAGTCCATGACTCTGACACCAGTTATTTGTGGGTGTCAGCCCTGCTTGGAGAACATAAGTGTCAGTGGAGGATTGTATGACTGCTCTAATATGCAATCATCTACAAATTTGGTCAACTAGAGGTCCCTGATGTTGATCTTGACTTCAGATAAGTAGTTGCAGGAAAGGAGCGGTCCCAGGACCAATCCTGGAGGAACTTCACTGGTGACTGTCCTCTTAGTAGAGGTGGACTCCCCATTTCTAACTTCCTGGGTCCTGTCTGTGAGCTCTCTGGCTATCCACTGGTTGACATAATGGTTTGTACCGGAACTCTTGAGTTTGTCAATAATGTTCAAATGGGGTATTGTGTCAGATGCTGTGGCCAGTTCAAGATAGGCAATGTGAACCATTTTTCCCTCGTCCATTGCTTTGGTGACTTTCTCAAAGTCTGCCAGGTTGAGTAGATATGACCTGTCCTTTGATTAAACCAAACTGGGTTGGGTCCAGTTTTTGGAGCTTTCCTGCATCTTTATCGATCATTTCCTTGATAATTCTTTCCACGGCTTTGCATATGAGACTAGTGAGACTTATGGGTTTTCAGAGTCCCTGGATGCCCTGCCGTTGATTAGAGGGATGACAGTTGCCATTCTACATTCATGAGGCATGAAGCCCATTTGGAGGATACTGCTAAACAGTGATCCAGAGGTCCTGTTTCATGCTATTTAGAAGGCAGGCTGGGGATATTGTCAGGGCCCATTGATGTAATGTTCTTGGCCTTAGAGAGATTGCTGAGGACTTCTTCCCCAGTGATAGTTGGAGGAGTTATATCTGCTGGCATTTCTTGAAGGGAGGCTGGGGGAGACAGTGACAAAGTTAGAGCTGAATTTGTCTGCCAGTAAGTTTGCTACATATTTTGGCTTATTGTAGGTGCCTCCATTAACAACGAGCCCTGCAGACAATTATGTATTACCTTTGAGGTTGCTGACAAAGCTAAAAAATGCCTTGTGATTGTCCTTGACCTGGGAGGCTAGACTTTTCTCAAATTTGGCTTTGGTAGGCTTTATTTGTCTCCTGAGGTTTTTGTTTAATTTGATGAGAGTGTTTTTATTCTGTTGGGTGGTACACCTCCTAATTTTTGCCATGATGTTCTTCCTTCTGTTTTTCAACCTATTGATGTTGGGATTCACTAGGGTGTCTCCACTAAGCTTTCATACATTCTGTGGTTTCCTGGATCATAGGGAGGACCTATAGCTTGTAAGGAAGTGGTATAGGATTTTGTCCATGGTGATTTGAATATGGAGAAACTCAATTGTATTGTCCTGTTTGACCAGCCTTGAAGTATATTTATTTTTGATGTAAATCTAGACACCTCCACCTTTAGTCCCTGTTTCTATAGCAGCTGATCTAAATATGTGAAATGCCTTATACCCTTGCACTCCTGAACTTGCATCATCAATATGCTACACATGACAATGTCAAGAAAAGGGAGAGTAACAACAGTGCAGGGAAACATAATGATTTTTACAGAAGAAATAAGTGTTTTATATACTGTAAACATTTGGGAAGTTTGTTTAAAATGCACTTCACGATCAGAAATCCTAGGACTGCTTCTGTGGAGAAAGATTTTTTGGTAAGTTGCACTTTTCACTATGTATGATCTTTAACAGATACTTTCTGTCATTTTGCACTCAACAGTTTGTGCTCTTGGCAAATGTGGGTAATAGTTTTTATAGATTTCATTTTACTTCAAAATAGTAGCTGTGTTACAGGCATTATATGGATAGTGCTATTGTCTCATTTTCTGATGTAGATTGATGTTTGTGTGGTTGGTTTATTCTGTGTATCCTGTTTTTGCTTTGTTGACATTTGTAAGATGCAATTTTAGGAGAAGACGGTTTTATTTGTTGTATGCTTTTCCTCAGTTATTCAGGGTTTAATTTGTTGGTGTTATAACAAATTGCATTTTTCCCTGAATGGGGTTAACTGTAATGTTGCACCATTAGTTTAATTTGATTAAATACCATCAGTTGATTCTTACCATATTAGTGGGTCTGTGAGATGACTCTCCTTGGTGGGTCAAGATTACCCTCCCTCCATCACCCTGTGTGTATAGAGCATCCATCTAGATTTAGATGTTGGAATTCCCCGTGAATCAGGCAAGTATGTACTTACATCTTGCTTATTATAACAATGCAGGTGCCAAATCCTTGTTGTTTTCTTTTTTATTGGCTGGAAGGTGCTTTCTAATAACTAGAGAGATAATTTGGCAAGCTGGGTGGATGAGTGCAGTTTGCACCATATGAAGAACATCATGATGTTTATCAGGGTGGGAGTTCCCTAACTGCGGATGTGGACTAGTCTAGAAATTTCCACAGTCTGATGGCTGGGAATAATGAACCCAGTCAGGGACTCAAGTATGGTCACCTCATAGACCAATTGATCTGGTAGACCTTTTCGTTTATTCTATATTACAAAATTACCTGCTGTTGCATACAGACTAGAATAGTGATAGTGTTTTTCACTGATTATATAACTATGGTGCCCAGTGATTTGTAGCATTGTATGACCATGTGCATTACTTGAACAAGACAGCAGCAGAAGAAAGATGTCTGTGTTTGGGGGTACCCATTACTACAGGGTTTTTTATTCAGTTCCTGTCTTTCATCATAATACACACGCAGTTTTCAAATGAGACCAAAGATTATGTTAAATATTTTTTACATATATGTAGTTCACCTGCTGAATACCCTCATTTTTGTTTTTGAAGGTTTTTGGTACACCATTAATTCAGTACTGTTGCCTGATAAAAGTGGGCTGCCATTAAATTGCAAACCATATGATTTGCGAAGAGTACACACACACACACACACACACACACACACACACACATATATATATATATATATATATATATATATATATATATATATGTATACAGGGAATGCTTAGGTATTATGATGAGTTAGGTAAGTTCAGCATATACTCAGCTATAGCCTTTGCAGATGTTCTATTTGGCAGTTAGCTCCATGAGCAGGCCTTGCATGAGGTAGCTACCACCTAACAGTGGAAGCATTAAGCAAAGCTTCCCAGTCCTCATTTAGTGGGCAGGCACACAGATTGTTGGCAGACACTACATATAGCACAACACAATCCTGGAAGTGGTACATGCACCAAAGTGTGATAGGTAGGTCAGTGGGTCATGTTCTAAATCATGGGCTGTATTTAAATGGAAGGGATTCATGGCCTGTACCAGTACAGAGCCCAGCAATGTGTTTTATGCAATGCAGCAGAAGGCGCATGTGGTAAATATACTGCACTGCATAGTTTATTACTTTTACATGACTGGTCCATGTTACAAAGCATCATTATCTGCAAAATAACAATGGAAATAGTTTGAGGTCTCCCCTTATTTTCAGCTTTGGCAATTATACCTTATGGAATTCAGAAGTCAGCAAGCACATTACAGGTCTACATCTCCATATTTATTTACTTCCTTTCCTTTCTTCCTTCTCTTTGTATATAATAACAATAATTAAATCGGTCCCTGATTTTCGGGATTGCCCCCCTCCCATTATTTTTGGCTTTGTAAAGATTTCTTGCAATAAGAGGTTAAGAGGTATGCTTAAAAGCTTGTCAGCTGAAATTACTTTTTGCTGTGAATCTTTGGAGTACAGTACAGTTGCATTGTTTGCATATGAATGAAATCAATATAATGTGATTTTTTGCTGAAATATGGAGCCAGATGTAGGAAAGAGCGGTGTTACGTGTAGTTTTGTGGACTGTTGTAAGCAACAGAAGATCAGCACACCTTTATATCAAACCATTTAGCATTTACTGGGAGTGTTTGTAGATCATTACAATTTTTCTTTGAGTCATAGGCCTGGAGGGGTAAACTATAATCTAACCGATGGTTGTACGATTTTTTTTTACCAGTTGTTGCCATCCTTTGAGAGGTGAGGATATAGGAGATTATTTTGCGGTCACCTAGTCTTTGACTGTATAGATTTTAATTATTATTGCCATTACTGATTTTTATCATAACAATTGCAGATATAGTTTGAAGATAAATTATTTATTTATTTATTTATTACATTTGTTTACCGGGAAATTCCGACTGGACCCTGTGAAAGGTGGTTCACACAGCCTACCTTGATCTCGCCAATGCATTCGATACCATTCCTCACTCGGGTATTATAGAAAAACTCACCAGCCTGAACATAAACCCCTACGTCACAAGATGGGTTGCCAACTGGCTTACAGACAGAACTCACATGGTAAGAATAGCGGGCTCCAGGTCTGATTCTAAACCAGTCACAACTGGTGTCCCGCAATGCTCGGTTCTGGGACCCCTACTGTTCGGCATATATTTCTCAGAAGTACATGCAAACACAGGAGGACTATGGCTATCCAAGTTCGCTGATGACTGCAAACTGGGAGCCATAATTGACTCTCCAGCTGACACGGACATCCTCCAAAAAGGTCTTACTGAGACAGACACCTGGTGTCAAAGTCATGGCCTCAAGCTAAATGCCAAAAAATGCATAGTCATCCCGTTTGGGAAAAACAAAACACCCCCGAATTACCACATAGGCGGCAGACCCCTTAATACAGAAGAGGTAATAAGAGATCTGGGTAGATAGTAATCTCTCCTTTGACAATCATATTGCCAAAGTAGTTAGGAATCCTTCTATGTAGCCCATCTAATTACTAAGGGGTTCGCATCTAGAAATAAAGAGGTTATAGTGCCCCTCTACTCGTCACTCATCAGACCCCATTTGGGATGTACCTCACAAGACACTTCCAACAGCTTGAAAGACCACAAAAGCACCTCACCAAGAGGATTACTGGCCTCAAACATTTGTCCTATGCAGCCCAACTGAAAAAACTCCGGCTGTACTCAGTGGCATATCACTTACTCAGAGGTGATCTCTGCCTGACTTACAAAGCCATGTCCAACTCAGAATTGATGGACATGCTCCACCTAAAGAAATCCAAGTCACTGCGAGCCAAGCGCTCAAGTGAGCTAAACCTCGCTACAACAATAAACAGAACATGCTGGAGGGATAGATTCCTGTCACAGAGACTCCCCATGCTTTGGAACAAAATTCCTAACTATATTAGGCAGAGCCCCTCACTAACACTCTTCAAGAGAAGCCTTGACGAGTGGATGGGTAACAGAAAATACACCCCTGGGATCACCTCATTGGCTCTGCTTATCAGAGGCTCAGTTAATTAATCATTGGGGCGGCGAAAGCCAACACACTCTGGCTAGGCTTATAAATGCCCTTGGGCAGATAGCCTAGTACCTACCTATGAACCTATGACACAGGTCCTTTTTCAGCAGAGGCCCGGGGAGAAAAGCTCCACAGAATAACATGGTAGATGGTAAACAATAACAATCAAGGTATGTATACAGTAGAGGTGATCATAACAACTGAATAGTAAGCTCTAATTACAGCATTGAGAAATAAGAAGTAAAATACAGTACTACAAATTTTCTAAACAGTAACTAGATAATAATAGACTAAATGATTAACTAAATCCTGGAAGTATTAACAAGCAGTGAGTAATCTTCAGTTCAGTTTTATAGTGATAGAGGGGATACTCTCTCTAAATCTGGGAAAGGAGAGAAGGGTTGAAAGTGGGGGGTTATTACGCTGGGTTTGAACAAGGACAAAGCCAGTGAAAATGTAGGTGAGATTTAAGTGCAGTCTTGAAAAGACTGCAGGAAGGAAGGTTAGTTATGGTAGTGGGAAGGTTGTTCCAGAGCTTGGATATAGCGCAGGAAAATAATGCTTCACATGCTGAGTTTTTGGCTTTGGTGACCTGGAGGAGAATTTTGCTGCAGGAGCGTAGTGGTCTGGAAGAATGGTAGGGTTGGAGAATTGTATGGCACAATGGGATTCGGAGACGGTGGTTTACTAGTTTATGAGCAAAGGTTAATTAGGTTATGAAACACTGAGGAAATCCAGTGTAAAGAGTATTTAGCTTTTTTAATGTTTTTTTTTTTTGTAAGCAGGGAGCATAGTTTAGCATCCCCCTTGTTTGTAAATTTCAGCCTACTTCCAAACTAATATATGTTGGCTTAAGGACTATACTTATATGTGGAAGAGATAATATGGGTATAGTCACTAATATGCTACATATGACATGGTGTACACCTGTTCAGCAGTAGTTTACTTTTTGCAGTCAGGTCTTGGTTATCTCATCACTCAGTTTCTGGATCACCTGTTTTATGTGTAAAATGGACATTTAATGCCATTTTCCTAGTTTACACTCATCAGATTATGAACTCCTAACTGTTTAGGAGTGATATGTATACTTATAAATGTTTATTTGTTTAGGGCTCTGGCTTTCTTCCACAACTGTATACATGCTTGTGGTATCTCCATTCCAAGCTTCATTCATCTTAGCTGTTGCAGTAATTACCTGAGGCCTACACACCTGGCATTAAGGTGAGCTACCTGGCATTACCTGAGACCTACAAACCTGGGATGTGATGCTGAGGCACAACCATTTGGTCTTGGCATGGGATGTCAGGGGTGAGTTCACTTAGTGTGTGGAATGTAACTTTATTAGAGTAGCTGGTGTCTTTTCTCCTTGTTTATGTAGAGTAGCCCACTTAGAGTTGTGTGTGGCTAGACAAAAGGAGCAGATGTGAGAACTGTCTCTGCCGACATAAATTATGGGGGAAAGATCACATTTTGTTTGTGCACTCATCTGACTGCTTAATGTGCCTTATCTTTGAAATAGTTCTGAGTAGCAACAGTTACAGTTACCAGGTCAGAATGTAAAACTAAAAATGGGCAAAATTTAAATTGCTTTGTAATATTAATATTAGTATAACCAGCTGAGTAGTTACTAACAGGGTGTTGATTTAGGGTCAGCAACATTGACATGTCTGCACAACTGTTATAAAACGTGCAAACCATTGTAAAGACCCAGGTTCATAACCTGCACTTCCCAGTATTTAATGATCTTGTTTTTTACGTTACATATGATAACAGACTGACTTACAGATGAGGGTCAAGTGAATGCAGGGAAGTCCGGTAATGTACTAGGTATACAATGAAGTCTGGATCACTTGGGATTTATAACCAATGAAGCTGTGAAGCCTAACCTATACTGACTTAATAAACCAGGCTATTACATCTGAGTTAGTACTTTGAGGCTGATGTTTCATGTTATTCTAAAAGGTGATGATAGTAATTGTCAGACCTAATAAACTGTGCATCACTGGAAACTCCTGGTGTGTAATATTCTTTCCATCCTTTTGTGCATAATTTTTAAAATTAACAGAAGTACATTTTGTGATCAGAAAAATATCATCTGTAGCATTTTGTAGTGCAGGATTTCCTGCAAACATGGGGTAGGTGGTGGGATCTGTCTGAGTTTGTGTATGAAAAGATCTACAGCCAAACAGCTGATATGCACCTTATCAAAAAGTAGTTATTTGAGAGAGTAGTCTGTGTTTGAAAACAATGGTTGTACCATCACTTGATCTGGTTAAATGACTGCATGTGGGGGGAACTTGTGCGTGTGCATGTGGGTATGGGTGGGTACATGCAAAACAATTGGAATACTTTATTATGGTAGAATTTTTTTACATGGTCACTGTCAGAAAAAAATTTAGATATTCCTATTCAAAAATGGTATATGGGGATAGCCTATGCAGGACAACAACTGACTACAGTACTCACTAGATTAGAGATAAATTATCATGGATCTGGATTACCAAGGGCTGTTTGGGGGGAAAACAAGATTAAATAAATAACAGGCAAAATTTACTTCAATTGATCACATCAAAACATTGGCATTATATCGGGTAAAATGTTTATTCTGGATGGAGTAGGAAGTGGGTGTGAAGGTGATTAATTTATTGCGACATGGTCAAAATGAATTATTGTGGAACTGGATTGTCAGAACATGTGTGTGTGTGTGTGTGTGTGTGTGTGTGTGTGTGTGTGTGTGTGTGTGTGTGTGTGTGTGTGTGTATGTGTGTATGTGTGTGGGCATGTGTATGCCCAGAATGGCTGGGAGATAGAGAGATGCTAGGAACCAGGTAGACAATGAAATATTATCAGTAAAGTGATTCGGGGGATAGAACTTTAGACAATGGGTATTTACTATAAACAGCCCCTACAGGGTACATCTGGCACTACATATGCCAACAACCTGCCCTACAGGCCCATTTTCATCAGTTGCAATGTACCTTGGCATCACTGGAGTAGCTTTGGTACTGTAGCTGTGCCCATATATAGGACAGTCTATAACATATGCCTAAGTGGAGTTTAATTAATGCTATCTGGTGCACTCCACCTACTGTGACAAGTGGCAGCATATCTAAATGGCAGGATTTCTTTTGTACGTCTGGTTTGCATCAGTTTAGTTCTCTCTGTGCTGGTGTAGTCCTTCTGTAATTTCTACCAGTCTTACCTAATCAAAGATGCCACCAACCCCACGCACACACCAAGCTTTATTCTCAACAGGATCATAAAATGATACAACAATCCATTAGTTCATTTGTGGTACTTAACCGTGGCAGTAGATAATGTGACTTTGAGATGTGTCTCTTCCATTCTACATTTAACTTCAAGAACAACCATGAAATAAAAAAAGCAAGAAGCAGTTTGTGACCTATGCATTTTCCTTCATGCCCTCTTGTCAATCAAGAAACAAGCTGCCAGACGGCAAGTGCATATAATAAGCAGAAAATAATGTAATCTGTCATGAAAGGAGAAAAAAAGGAAGCCTGCAATTGCTGGTCAGCAGGATCTTTCTGTTAAAAAGCACCATGACACGTAGAAATAAAATAATGATGCACAAACCAAATTAAAGGTATAGTTATAAGAGCTAAGCTTCATAGTAAATTCACAACGCAGGGTAAACTTCTGATACAATTTTACTTATACCAGAATTCAGGCATTTAATAGAGAAAAAAGGACAGCATGAAGAAATAAAACAAATTTGTCTTGCTACAATAAATAAACAACATAAGTTTTCAAACCATTAATTAATAACTTTGCAACATTTCAGTAGATTAAACTGGTAACATATACAAACTCAGGCTAATGGGGGCAGACTCTTACGTAATCTGTTCCTGTGCTGTCTTTGTTAAATACTGAGAGAGGCACTAATTACTATGCAGATACGCATCAAGAGCTGAGCTCCAAATTCCTCATTAATTATTAATGACCCAGGATGCCACTTCACCCAACACATAACATGGCATATAGATCACCCAGCTAGCTGAGTAAGAAAATACGTGCTGTCTTTTTTAAAAGTTGCAGCACATTTTTATGTTGACATTTTAACTTTTTACCTTTCTGTGCAAATAAGAAAAAATATTAACATAGTTTCAGTTATAAAACAGCTATTTGATAAAAAACTTTGCAATATTAGTAGTCGTGCTTTCTTTAGGTTGTTTTGCGATAGTTTTTTTTTTAATGATTAACTCTAATTATTATGTTGCATAATCCAATAATTATTCTGTTTTAAGAAAAGAAAAGGGTTGTCATTCAACCAGTAATATTTTTATGCATGACAGTTAGCATCCAGTCTTAGTTCCACTCTGTCCAAGGCAAGGTTTCTTCACATTGTTGCTTGCAAATAAATCAGCAAAAGACAGTTCTTATAAAACAGAACAAAATAAATAAATAAACAAACAAATAAATAAATAAATAAATTGCAGGCAGCTTCAATTCCTTCTGGAACAACACTTCAGTCTAACAAGAATTAGCAGCCCAGATAGTAAAGATACATTAACAGTATGTGGCATGTGGTTTGGAAACAAATTTATATGACATCAGTTTCATGTCCTGCAAATTTTCTGTAATTAGACCATTGACATATTATTCATAATACACTATGTAATAGCAGCAGAAATTCAAAAAGGTGAATTATTTCACAAGCCCTCATTTTCAGTGTTCCATTTACCGGATTTATTTTTCAATACTAATTTTATTTAGTCATAAAACCTGGTGATTGCTTTAGGGCCCTTGTCTCAAAAATGTTTCCCACAAAATTCTTGAGTTGGACATATCTTACTGAAAAAAATTTAAAAAAATAAAGGAAAAAATGTATTGTGGTGAGAATATTACATTTTGATAACTTGTGTAAACATGTTTGTCTGCTTTATTTTATTTCAATTCTTCTATACAATTTAAGCAAAGGCAAAAACTTCTGCCATTTTACAGTGAGAAGCTGTAATGTGTTTTGCAAGAAGGGTAGTCCTATCATAGATAGTGCAAGTGATATGCAACTGTATGAAAAAGTCCTATTACAAGCAGTTCAGGTTAATTATACCTGTATGAACAAGCCTTTCTCAGTCAGTACAGGTTAATTACTCCTGTATGAACAAATTTTATTATAAGAAGTTCAAGTTAATTACACCTGAATGAGGAAATGCAATAGTCCTTTAGTTCCGTCAGGCACAGTAGAGTACAAGGAATGATAAAGGCAGTGTTTTTTTTTATTTGGTATATGTTTTATTTTGGAGTACACTGGAAACCACATTGTCAGGAAAGCTAAGGCAGCATATCAGAATCCTGAAATATGTTTGTCCATGTTTATGAAGATAAGTGATGAAAGTCTGAAACAGTGACCTCTAGAAACACTGAAGACAAAAATCCCACTGCAGATGATTGAAAGCAACAATAACCTGAACTTACAAAATGCTAACTTATAAAAACTTGGGACTCAAAATGGGTGATTCAGAAATAGCAAGAAGTTTTATTTCAATATGTACTTCCAGAGGAAATGTAGTTTATTTAAATTTTGTTTACAGTGTTGGCCCTACTAGGTCAAGCCCATGTTTTGGGAAGGAACTGGGCTAGACAATACAGGAACATCAGAAGCTAAGCTACAAATAAAAACATTATAGAGTATAAATATAGTGATGGCAGTAAAAAAATATTTGAAGAAAAGTAAATTACATACTCTATAGTCTTTGTAGCACAACTATTTTATGATGGTAATTGTGGCACTTCATATCACTGAGATACAATTACAGTTACAGTATGAGGAAAGAGTGAAGAAGAAGATGCACGTGAAGGAAGAGGAAGAGGTATCAGGACAAATAAAGACAGCTGGAGGAAAGTTGTATGTATGCAAAAGATGGAAGGTGAGGAGGGAGAATGATGTGTATGGGATAGCAAGATGACAGGTTGGATGAAATGTGAAGTTAAGGGCTCAATGAATGGGTAAGAAGGAGATGTGCTGGGGAAAGGATACGCTTTGAAGTGGGCATCGGTTGTAAAGAGTGTTCTGGTGTTAACTCTTTAGCTTGCAATAAATAAGCAAATAAAGATGGAATAAGGCAATGAAATGAAGACTGAGAAATCAAATAAAGAAACAAAAACTCTAGCAGTGAACTGAAATGGACAGTGCAATCATTCTAACAGAAACTCTCAATATCTGAAGGCACTCTTGTCCTCAGCAAACCCTATGATGCTCGGAGCAATACATCATTGCAGAAAGCTCAGTCATACTGGAAATATGTGTGTGCACTTGTTGTTTTTCCTGCAGTTTTTCTACCAGCAAAAAAAAAAGGTGAGCTGTAATGTATTCCAGTGTAAGCGAAGCTTGTAACTGTGCAGATGCTATCTTTTTCTTATCCCATTTGTACATGAACTGTATTCCATTAATTTAATGTTATATATTTACACACGGCAGCTTCTGGGAAACCTTTTCCAGTAACAAAAAATAAATCATCATCATTATCATTCAATATTCTTCTGGATGTTTCAGAGCATTAGGTGGGTGACACAAGCAGATGGGGCAGGTTTTATTAAATGCTACACCTGTGTGGCATTCCATTATTCTGGGTAAGAGATTTTACTTGCTAGCACTTCTTAATTTTAAGTTAGTGTCTCCCAACCACACTGAATGACACCCTCCACCCCACCAAAGTTAGTGTTTTTGACTTTCCAGGACCATGTGCCGTTCTTTATGAAGATTCTGAGATGCTACTACGAATGGAAGAGGGATGCATAGAGCAATATAAAATATAATATATAATGAAAAGTATACATGTGATTGAGACTGTCAAAGCTGTTGAACAATGTAGTGTACTGCTTACTCCAATCTGCTGGGTTCCAGCACCTTGGATATGATTTGACAATGCTAGCTAGGTAGTAAGAAAATGGGGGACCCACAGAGCAACAATGCATTCTCAGCACCCCTGTAATGCTCTATCCCCTGTTTAGCATATACGCTTTCAGTTGTATGACCTAAGGGGACCAGATCTACATTGCCTATGAAAACATCTGTTTTAGGAGTAATTTTAGATCTTGACATTTGTCTGCAGATGCAGACAGTTATTCCTGTTACTGTTGCCTAAACATGCATGTTATTGCAAGAACAGAAAAGCTCTAGAGGAAACAGCTTAACTTATTTCTGAAAAAAAAAAAATTATATTTCCTCTCTCAGGCCCTTGAAAATGTGTATTACTTGAATGTTTCATTTCATCTGATTTTGAAATACCATAGCTATTCATGCCGGAGCATTTAAAGTTCAGAATGAGATCTACATGTTTGTGGTGTTACTTAAAATATAAAAACAAGCAAGATGACCAATATTACTCTGTATGCAGTTGCTAAATGCTCATATTTTAATACTTTTCATGTAGTCTTTAGTTTATCACAGATAAATATCCAGTCAAGATAATCATTTAATGTGTTCCTGGGGTCTAGATTATAAGCTCAAAAGCTAATTCTGTTGAATGCAAATCCATCGACACATATCCAGCGAACTTTAACTTTAGCGAAACACTTCTTCATCGAAACTGACATCATCGAAATGTTATTGTTGGCCAACACCGCGTCCCTGTTATGAAGTAACAACACTAACAACAGCTCATTACTAAACTTATGAAAAGGTCCTCATCTGCTGTTCCACAATTATTGCACAAAACATACAACCCTAATAAAAAAATTGTTAAAAAAAAAAACAAAACACTAAAGAGTTTACGCAGGGGGGGGGGGGAAGACCTCCTGCACCCCCTACACCCCCCACTACTTAAATATATAAACTCCGAGATTGCACAACATTGAAGTAAACAGAAATATCCGCTTACAGAGATTTCCATTTAAACGTTCAAATTTTGTGTGCTTTCGGCAATAGCTCGGGCCAACTAAAATTTTTCAATGCACTGCTTTTCGATGGAAGTCATGCTCGACATTTCTGTCATTCGACATTTATGTGTCGGTAGACTTGCATTCAACAGAATTAGCTTTCGAGCTAATAATATATACCCGTGTTCCTGCTATTCTATCTTGTCATTTCACTGGTTAGTCTAGTTGTCTGAAGAGTTACATTGTAGTCACAATAAATTCAGTCTTTAAAGGTGATGGAATTCCTCTATGGGAAAGGAAACATCAACTTGGCAAGCCAAAGAAAGCAAGTAATGCTTTGTTGAAATCTAATAGTTATTGTCAAGGAAGACCTTAACAAATGACAGAAGAAACAAATGGATATACTCTCATACTAAATATTTTGAATGAGGCAAATGTTATGTTTTCCTGAAAAGCAACAAACCTGCATAGTACTTAGATGAGTGGAGAGCTCTGACGCAGCATGGGTTTGTACATATGTACATAATGAATTAAACATGTTTACTTGCAATGCATGTCATTAAATTAGACACAAAACCACACAGCACCTCTTTCTAAAGTGAGGTTCTTGTGGGCTGTTTAAATAAATTTGTTCTGAACAGGGTATATTGTCAAATATTATTTAAACTGACATCTTATTAGATACCAGAAAGCCATGTGGTTCGTTTCACAAGATTTTTCAGTGAATGCTATGCAAAGGGCATTTTCTGGGTAACTTTGGTCAGATCATGATCCAAGCAAAATTTAAAGTAAATCTTAAAAAATGTCTGAATCCACTAAACCAGTTTTCCCTGTGAGACAGTACGACTTTGAAGTTAATTGATGTTCATTCGCTCTAGGTGAGGTGACAACCTAACCCCACGTACAAAATGAGAATAAGGAGGCTGATGCCAATGTCTATGCTGATTCCATTAAAAAATATTTTTTAACAAAACTTTTCCTGTTATTTTATATTCAGACTGACCACTGTCTTATAAAATCTATATAAAATAGTTGATAATGGCACTCCTAATAGTTTAACAAGGTAGATACTTGTCTTTGATGTTAGGATGATCGCACACTTCTATGTTTTATCTTTAGACAATGTGATTGGATGCATGTTTCATTACAGAAAGTGTGTTGCAGCAGTGTGTGTGTGTGCACGCGCGCGTGTGTGTGCGTGCATGCGTGCGTGCGTGTGTGTGTGTGTGTGTGTATGTGTGTGTGTCATCTGAGAAGAAATGTCTCATGTTATGTTGCATCAACAGTATGATTTTTGTGGAGATAAACCGCTACCTACATTCTTCAGGTACATGTCTTTACATTTTGCAAAATAATTTGGGAAATAAATCACTTATCTTACCATACCTAATTCATGTATTTGGCTCCAGGGTCATTTTGTAAAGTACAGAGATAAGATTAGGTCTCTCTCTGCTGATAAAACTGATTGTTTCAGTCCTTCCATGTTGTGGCCCTGAAGCAGACAATGTTACTGTCTCAGGTGCCACAGTTGTAAAGCTTTCCAAAGACATCATATCTTGGACATAAAAAGCTACCTATAGAGTCAGCAGCGGGAATGCTGTGAACATTGTTTATAGCAGCAACACTGACATCTGGCTGTCATGCCAGCTCTTTAAAAAAATTTAAACTGTAGCAACTTTTGCATATATTGCAAGCAAATAGAGACAGACTCAGTGTAGCAGCAGCAGCGGAATTATAATGCAGTCAATCAAGATGATAGTTAACTTTAGTCTGATGTGTTACAATATTGTTTTCCCTTATATACAGTGTTATTAATTTAGTTATTGGTTAGCACCAGAGCTATATGCTACAATATTTGACTTAACATGGAAGAAATTGTTAAGCGTGTTAGGAACCTTTTGTAGACACTTCAAGCCATTGTTAAATTACTTTTGTTTTCTGATTCAAGTTCTTATGTAACTTTTACAAAGAAGGGTTTCATAAGATATACTATTAGACATACTAAAAACTTTCTGTTTCACAGCTCTGTAAAGATCTTTAGGAAGGTGACCTAAGGAGTTACTGGTATGCATGCCACCCTGTAGAAGTATTACACAAAAATTATTACTTCTGAATGCTCTTTTTGCAAAAGTAATATAAGATAATTACAGTGGGGTACTCCCCCCCCCCACACACACACACAAAGAGCAGTAATACTTTTTGTGTAGTAACATACTGGTTGTCATGGTATAAACACAGTGTATGTTCTTAAGTTTACAAATTGTATACTTCCTCCGTGTGCCAGGCATCTCCTGAAAGAGTGCTGCCCAAAAATTATGCAGGTATGGGTGATGTATAATATAAACATTTTCTTGCCTGCTTTCTGTTGGATAGGATACTAGTTATGAATAGTGTTTATAAAACATTCACCCCTTGGGTAACTTGGAAGGAATGCTGCCCCCATTCCTTATTCTCTAGTTAGCTACTAATCATCCAGAATTCTAGTGATTATATATAAAAGAAAAACAGAAATATACCATTTCCCACCATTGAAATTAGAACTTCATGAAAATATGTAAACAAGAGCATATTATTCCAAAGAAAATGAAAACAAAGTTTATAATTCACACAGCAAGAAACACTTCTGAGACTAGGGCCCTTTTTCTAATTGCCACTTGAAAGAATGTTTAATAAATCCTGAATGAATTATAAAACTGAAATATATTCTGGGAGTCAAATTAAAAAGTAAGTTGTCCTAGTTAACCTTATCTTGGAATATATATAGATTATTTGTTGCTGCAACTGCTATAATGTTTTCCGAAGGATGCCATGCTGTATGCAGAATCTTTTTACTAAAGTCCAAACTGTCCACACTGATTTCATCTTTCCTTCTTTTTCCACCCATGCACACTTTTCGAGGCTTTAGAATAGCTCTCGGCTTGCTGTTTTCTTTTGATGCTTCCAATGTAACATCCCGTTTTGTGTTACGATCAAACATTCTGAAAAAATTGTTGTAGGAACCTGTCATTATAACACTGCAAAATAAATGAGAGACAGAAAGAGAGAATAAATCATTAAATTAATGCATTGATGCTCATAAATGATCATGAATTATACAGTACTTCAAGAATTATTTAATAGTTGTTAATTTCTTTATATTTGGACTACATTGCTATTTAAACTACTTTGAAATCTTTGTCATGAGACAGTAGTAGCAAATAAATAGTAGGAAAAATGAGAATTAGACTTTAATCTATTCTGAAAATGCTTTTCTGAATATAATTTCAGCTGATTCAAGTTCATCAAATATTTAATTTCTAGTGTAAACTTTATCTTCTGTTCAGTGGCGGCTGGTGACTTCAAATCACAGGGGGGCTGCAGGAGACGCTGAATGGGCGGGGTCAAAGGGAAGGGGTGTGGTCAACCATAAAGGGGAGGAGCTATGCACAAAACCACAAAAAAACTAACTTTAATTAAATACGCTGCCCTGGGTGGCAAACCATCATTATGAAAGTCCAATCAAGACAAAAATAAGTGTAGAAGAATAAAAATATTTCAATGCATTGGCTGCATGACAGCTTACTTAATATCTAGATGGAAACAAAAGGTTGTGAGGCATGAAAAAATAAATTACTTTTTAAATACATTACTGGAATGCCAGTCAAAATCAAGTATAAGAAAAACCAGAAGCACTCAACTCAAACTACTTCTCCTTGCACTGCAGTTCTAATTATAATATATTCAGCTTTATTAAAGTACCAAGCAACATGCTGAAAGTAGAAATCTATGTGATGCCCCCACTTGTAAAAATGTTTCTTATCCAAAAAGACCTGCTGCCTGACAACGTTTCATGGGGAAAACATGATAAAAGTAAAAATGAAAAGCAAACAAGAAACAAGCTCAAGATACATTGCTTAAAGGATTACTGTACAGGTTATGGACCACACATGATTGGCATTCTGTTTAGTTTACGGGTAAAGCCTGTAGAGATGACTGGAAGTCTCCAACAAGTGTAATGAGCTTTTTAAAATAATGGAATCCTGTCCTTTAATACCCAAGGCTTATACATTATCTAGTCAAGTATTCTCTGCATGGCAACAACAGAAAGGCTTTCAATGTTGGCAATTCTTTAACAGTATGCTTATTAAAGCTTACTTGCATCTTACGATGTCAGACAAGCTTACCTTATGGTCATTAAAGCATTGCTACTTAAACACAGAGCAACAGGCACTTTGAGTAATAAGCATAAATCAACAGTACAAAAATATGACAGAAACCAGACCATTCTGCAAAATCAAGGACAGATGAAAAGCCACTGTAGTACTTATGCAGTGTGTCCTCCCCATCCAAGGTAGATACAACTACTCCTTGCCTTGCTTGGACACATCCAGAGTCACTACATGGGGAGTGGGGTGCAACAAGCATGTCACAATTTGAAATCTCTCTGGCTGACTGTGATGGCCCTGACACATTTGTCATACCTCTCAACTTCAAGAGCAAGAAATCTGGACAAAGCCATACACAGAAGTGGGACAAAGGCACAACAAGAAGGACAATTTTAAATATTGCTCTAATAAACTTAGAAAGATAATAGAATAGGTCTTGCATTAGTATGAATTTTCTGAAGGGTATAAAATCTGAAACTCAAATGTCTGTCATTTTCTAACTTCAGTCTTTAGTGATTTGTCACTAATTTGCCAAAAACACAATTTTATGAAAAATGGACCAAAAATGTGATGCAAAAATATAAAATAGACACACAATACAGCTTCTACCTGTCAAAGAAGGGACACTTTAATATTAGTACTGCTACCTTGAGCAGCTGACAAAATAAAAGAATCTACATGCATTTCAAGTAATCTATAACTTTGATTATTACAGTTATTTCTTAATTGTAAACCCTCCATGTTTTCTTCCAAAATTGCTATTTTATGGAGGGATTATTAGGGGAAGAGCAACATTTTGAGCCAAAAATTGGGGACAGTTGAGAGGTTGGCTATGCCTAATTCTATAAAGCAATTTATTTGCATGTACCTCTCAACCTGTTAATGCAGTAAATCTGAACAAGGCCAAATATATTGGGGCACATATAAACAGTACTAAAATTGCTCTTGTATAAATTGAGACAGTTGATAGAACGGCTCTTTAACATGCATTTTTATGAAGGTTATGAAGTCTGAAACTTATTATTTAGTGACTTCTGGCAAATCATTTAGGAATTAAAACTACAAATTTTATGAACAACAAACCAAAAATAAGAAGCAAAAATCTATTCATTCTTTGAAAATCTGGACAGTTGGGAGGTATAGTTCAGCTGGGCCTGTCTGAGTTTGCTGCCCTTCCCCTGACAAAATAATGGTTGAACTGGAGCCTCTGCAGCCATTCCAATTAACCATTACTTGGCTATTTCACTCCATTTACCATAAACACTAATGTGCATACTGCTTTACTTCAATGATTGGACTTCATTTGAAAGTTTTATTTTGTATTTTACAGCACAAACATTAAGTAATCTGTTAAACAAAGCAATGCAGTCTCACAATGAAAACTTAGCATTAAAACTTCTCTGCCCTTGAAACTCACATTCATTGAAACAGCATTGAAACCCACATTCAAAGAAAATACATTTTGCCAGTGGCAGATAAAGATTAATTTTGGGCTGTTTTCGAATCATAGGCCCCTTGCATATGAAACATACATGTGCTCTTTGATACACCTTCCTCATTGTACTAAAATTATATTCCTTGTACAATACAGTACACTTGTTAGAGGGTGTTTTAAATTTGTTTTGAACATTTTTCCAGTAAGCAATGAAACAAAACATATGCACCCATAATGGCAAAACTGCCCAGTTGAGAACATTTATCATAAAAAGTCTACTCAGACTTCCACAGTCCACCATTATTAGTAAATATGCACAATTCCACAGTCCACCATTATTAGTAAATATGCACAATTCTACAGTCCACCATTATCAGTAAATATGCACAATTCTACAGTGCACCTTTATCAGTAAATATGCACAATTCTACAGTCCATATTCAGTGAATTCAGTTCTTGCCATAGCTGTCAACCTTAGCACAAAACCCTGGCCGAAGCCAATAATGGGGGAATACAGTCCCAAAAATAGGGACAAATTTAAAATATTCATCTTATAAACTTAGAAAATTGCTAGAAAAAAAGGTTGTGCTACTATGTATTCTGAAGAACATGAAGTTTGAAATTCAAATGCCGGTCAATTCTACTGCGGACAGAACAAAAACAATTTTCAGCAGAGACGCAGGGATTAATACTGCAGACACGTCTTTGTAAAATGGCAGGGCACCAGAGCAAATCCACACAAACACATGGAGGAGATGCAGACTCCACACAGAAGCCACCCCGACCAAGAATCAAACCAGAAAACCTATAGCTGTGAGGCAACAATACTACCACTGCACCATCAAATCTGCAAGGAATTAAGCATTCAGAAACCTGAAGTCTGAAATTCAAATGCCTGTCAATTTTACTGCGGACAGAACAAAAACAATTTTCAGCAGAGATGCAGGGATTAATACTGCAGACACGTCTTTGTAAAATGGCAGGGCACCAGAGCAAATCCACACAAATACAGGGAGGAGATGCAGACAGAAGCCACCCCAACCAAGAATCAAACCAGAAAACCTATAGTTGTGAGGTAACAATACTATCACTGCACCATCAATTATACAAGGAGTTAAACATTCAGAAACCTGAAGTCTGAAATTCAAATGCCTGTCAATTTTACTGCGGACAGAACAAAAACAATTTTCAGCAGAGACGAGGGATTAAAACTGCAGACACATCTTTGTAAAATGGCAGGGCACCAGAGCAAATCCACACAAACACAGGCAGGAGATGCAGACTCCAAACAGAAGCCACCCCAACCAAGAATCAAACCAGAAAACCTATAGCTGTGAGGCAACAATACTACCACCGCACCATCAATTATGCAAGGAATTAAACATTCAGAAACCTGAAGTCTGAAATTCAAATGCCTGTCAATTTTACTGCGGACAGAACAAAACCAATTTTCAGCAGGGATTACAACTGCAGACACGTCTTTGTAAAATGGCAGGGCACCAGAGCAAATCCACACAAACACATGGAGGAGATGCAGACTCCACACAGAAGCCACCCGACCAAGAATCAAACCAGAAAACCTATAGCTGTGAGGCAACAATACTACCACTGCACCATCAAATCTGCAAGGAATTAAACATTCAGAAACCTGAAGTCTGAAATTCAAATGCCTGTCAATTTTACTGCGGACAGAACAAAAACAATTTTCAGCAGAGATGCAGGGATTAATACTGCAGACACGTCTTTGTAAAATGGCAGGGCACCAGAGCAAATCCACACAAATACAGGGAGGAGATGCAGACAGAAGCCACCCCAACCAAGAATCAAACCAGAAAACCTATAGTTGTGAGGTAACAATACTATCACTGCACCATCAATTATACAAGGAGTTAAACATTCAGAAACCTGAAGTCTGAAATTCAAATGCCTGTCAATTTTACTGCGGACAGAACAAAAACAATTTTCAGCAGAGACGAGGGATTAAAACTGCAGACACATCTTTGTAAAATGGCAGGGCACCAGAGCAAATCCACACAAACACAGGCAGGAGATGCAGACTCCAAACAGAAGCCACCCCAACCAAGAATCAAACCAGAAAACCTATAGCTGTGAGGCAACAATACTACCACCGCACCATCAATTATGCAAGGAATTAAACATTCAGAAACCTGAAGTCTGAAATTCAAATGCCTGTCAATTTTACTGCGGACAGAACAAAACCAATTTTCAGCAGGGATTACAACTGCAGACACGTCTTTGTAAAATAGCAGGGCACCAGAGCAAATCCACACAAACACATGGAGAAGATGCAGACTCCACACAGAAGCCACCCCAACCAAGAATCAAACCAGAAAACCTATAGCTGTGAGGCAACAATACTACCACTGCACCATCAAATACACAAGGAATTAAACATTCAGAAACCCTTAAGTCTGAAATTCAAATGCCTATCAATTTTATTTAACATTTTTTAATCAGGACAGTCTGACTTGGAACAAATAAACAAATTTTCAGCAGAGGCCCAGGAAGAAATAATGCAGACATGTCTTTGTAACATGGGAGGGCACAAAAGCAAACCCACACAAACACAGGGAGAAGATACAGACCCCACAAAGAAGGAACCCCAGCCAAGAATCAAACCCAAGAACCTGCAGCTGTGAGGCAACAATGCTACTACTACACCATCAAATATCAAGCATTGCAACATTTACAAACCACAGATATTATGAGGAACAGATCAGATCGAATATGAGGTAAAAATCTGAAATTTTTTTACAAATGGTGGTGGGTAGGGAACTCAAGTCTTTAACACCTGCATACAGGGTACAGGGTTCAAGCCTGAGGCATTCCCTACCACACACACACACACACACACACACACACACACACACACACACACACACTCCAGTAAAGCACAAGCACCATACACAAACTCCAGTAAAGCACAAGCACCATACACAAACTCCAGTAAAGCACAAGCACCATACACAAACTCCAGTAAAGCACAAGCACCATACACAAACTCCAGTAAAGCACAAGCACCATACACAAAGAAATACTCAAGAAAAATAAACATTGTAAATTGAAAGGCACCTTACCTGAATGAATACATCCAGAGTTAACGTCCGTACATACATCCTTCCCGCGCAATACTGAAGACCCGCGAGATCCACATGCTCCTTCCCGACGGCGACGAGATCCCTAAGGCACTGTCCCGAGTCCCTGCTGCTCCTCTTGCAGTCCGGACGCGTCGCATGATCCTGGCGGGTCTGTGCACTGTAAAAGTGCACAGACGCTCCTTGTGTTCCCCTATGGGGACGGCCGGGCTGCCTTGAGCATGCACATAGTCCGATAAGCCGGGACTCGGTCTATGCGCATGCGCGAAGTCCGCGAATTTTAAAAAAATATTTTTTTTTATTTTTCATTTTATTTTCTTTCATTTTTTATTTTTGAGGGGGCTGCAGTCCGGCAGCCCTATGCCACGAGCCGCCCCTGCTTCTGTTTTTGGGTTTACTGCTCAGATAATTATTGATAAGAATGTTTTAATATATTGGCTGATAATGCAGGATTTATTTTCTAGGTGGCTAGAAACAATGTAGCTGGCCTATACGACTGAAATAAATGTATACAGCTGTCATGACTAGCTAACATGAATGAATGAAGGAATACTATATTTTAGAATTTCCTTTTATTAAATTGTCTGTTCTCCAATATAATGGTCATAAATAATCCAACACCTAACTTTCATCACTGAACTTAACTCCATGTACTACTTTAGCAGTTTGACTCAGGACAGCAAATTTTGCCACTGTAAGGAACTCTAATTTTGGTAAAAACTCCAATTAAAACTCAGCCACCTAGAGTTTTCACCATATGATATGTTAAACATCCTGTAATGGAGGTGCATGGAATATATTGCATGGAATATATATACACAAGCCTTAAGGACATGGAGTGTTTCTGGATACCCTTACTTTTTACTTTTCATGTCTTTATGGTTACATTCAGGCCAATGAAGCCAAACACTGCCAGCTGTTGACATGCATATTTTGGCCTTTTTATTGACCTCTTCAACACAGCGTAAGGGGATAGTTTGGCTATACTTCAGAAACACAGGATCTTTAAACCCAGCTGATTTCTTTAAACATTAAGGTGCTTGCAAAATGTCTAACCATTATTGTCATCCTCAGTGTAACTTAATAGATAGCACTATAAGAACAGGAATTAGTATCCCTTCTGTTAACATACACAGTGACACTTATAGCCATTGTTTTGCACGTTGTTTTACTATAATTACTGTGTTGTTGATGGTTGGATTTGGGAGCATTTTCCTAAGGAGTTCCCTCTATAAATGGATTCTATCTGAAAGGGTCAATCAAGTCACCAAAATGTAAATAAATATTAGAGACCTACTCTGATATCTGTATCTAGTTATTCATAGAAAGTGTCACAAGCAGTGCAATGCTTTTTCTGTTATGACCATATTGTTGGCTTGCTGTTTTGGTTATCAAACAGAAATAAATTGAAAACCCAACTGCTAGTCTGTTACAAAATAATTACCCCACACATGGTAATAGGCTTATCCTACTTTGGTTTAGCTAATTCAAGCCTTTCTAGCACATGATACACTAAAATATGGCTGGAAAACATGCTTATCACTTTCAGTATAGTATTGTGACCTGGTAGGGATAGTATGGCTACTATAGTTGGAAAAGTTTCCTCTTGAAGACAACATCAGAGTGTTTTGATTTGGTGATTTTGGTACATTGATTCAGGGTATGACTGCTTACCTTTTTGAACAAGTAATGTTCAGGGGACTGCCAGGTTTACTATGTCCTTTTATTTTAAGGTATTAGAAGCAGCAAGGATGGATAATAAGAACTGGGAAAAAATTGGGAGGGGGGCTACTCAGCTCAGTGTAGGCCTTTGATCTGGAATCATTGTTGTTTATCATGTATGCCTTTGTTAGATTTTACAGTGTCACTTCTTAAAGTCATTTTCTAAAGTGGTGTACACCTCAGTATACCTGATCATGCATTGTGGTACTTGTTTTAGTTTAATGTGAAGTCACGTGATTCAGAGAAGATGGAAGAACTTTTTCAGTTTTCCTTCAAGACCCCTCAAATTAAGTTACAGGGGCAGAGCACCCTGCACAAACAGCTGTACTAGAATAATACCCATTATTGCGAAGTACATCATGTTGTACTTGTTTTCTACATTTAGATACTTCAGTCCCAAAGTTTTGGGTCTTGATTAAGGGAAAATAGACATTTCATTATAAATAGTATCAGCTTTCTGATGACTTCCCAGTTTTCTTTCTACCACCATCAGCTCTAAAGTAAAGAATCATAGTGATAGTTACAAGCCTCCATTTCCTTGGAAGTGTCCTGTAATGCGCAATAGTGAGAGTCCAGTGGGGAGAGTTAATAATTCAAGTAAAACACTGGGTGGTTTAATCAGAGACACTGGGTATGACTCACAATGACTGAAGTTGAAGATGCGGAGTGCAGGGTACAGCCAAGGAAGTAATAAAGAATATTAAGTAATTAAAAACATAGCAATTCTGGCTGAGCATGCATTGGACAAAGGCATTAGCATTGTTCTAGTTTTTCCATGAAAAGTTACTTGCTGCTTAAAAAACTGCCATTTTCCAGAAATTAATCCAGAGCATGATTTTTCTGTGTTATAATGATGTTTTCATCTATTGTATAAAAGATGCATACTAAAAGAATGTGAGAAAGTTTTCAAAATAAAAATAAATATGTTTTTTCAGAGTCATTACATCAAACTACATATATCAAATGTGTATTCCTGACCAGTTTCACATTTGTGGATACATAGATTTGCTAAGTATTCCACTGTCGTAATCCTAGTTTTCTGAATGACTATGTACAATTAAATGAACCACATGATCATACTTGCTAGTACTGACTTTTTTATGGGATGTATCTGAGGTGTGATTTATTACTGATATGATATTCATGATATCTTTCTGTATGATCTGTTAATGGTAGGAAATGCATATTCTTCTGTATAAAAGTCTTGCAATGTCTTTGGGATATGGGAGGAAACCGGAGCACCCAGAGAAAACCCACACAACCACAGGTAGGACATGCAGACACCGCACATAAGGCACTCCAGCCATGAAGTGAACCGGAGAACCTTTTGTTGTGAGGCAGCAATGCTAACCGCTCCACCACCGCGGCCACCCGATATAACATATTGTTATTATTTTAGTTATTTATTGATATTTGATTACCAGGAACATCTGACTGGGTAGAAGCCCATTTTTAGAGGACCCTTGGCCCAGTGAGAAAAGGTCCAAATTATTACAAAACGTTTTAAGAACAATAATTTTACAATCTTCAAAAATAAAACTAAAACAGCTGCAGATTAAATAATTATAACAAATTAGACAATATAAAAACGTTGGTTAAAAATCGATACAAGGTATATGACAATCATTTAATATTTAGAGAAATTTTAGACAGTTTGTAGAGAAATTAAAGATAACTTAGTCTAATACAAATAGGAATTGCAATATAAAGTGAGGGAAAAACAGGTTTATGGTATATTTAGAGAGAAAGTCAGGGAAGAGAATTAAATAGGATTAATGAAGTAAGTGAAGAAGGGAGAGTAATGAGGTATAAGGAAAGAAAAGATACTTGTTCACATTTAGGGATGTAATTTATCATGGTTTTGAGTAGGAACAGAGCCAGATTTTAGCTAAGAAGTTTTTCAGAGTGGTTTTGAAAGATGGGATGGGGGGTATAGACCTGATGGGTACAGATAAGGAGTTCCAGGCCTTGGCAACCTTGTATGAGTACAGACAATACCCAGCAGATTTGCAGTGACCGACTGGGAACATAGCTGTGTAGAATGTTTTTTAGTGCTGGACAGGCAGATGGATGCTGGATAATTTTAATGGTGGTAAGAAATTGTGTACATGTTAGTTGATATGGCAGCTCTAACCAATTTAGACTTTTCAGTGCTATACATTGGTGGATTCAGAAATGGGTATGTGCTGCAAATTTAGTAACTTTGTTATAACATTGTTAAAATTTTAATTTTTGTAAAGTCTGGAGGTTAGTAAGGATGGGAACACCATAACGAAGACTGGGGAGGAGATAAGTAGTGGCAAGTGTAGTCTTAGTTGTGTCAGTGAGAATGTTTTTGCCTCTGTAAAGCATTCCTAGTTTTTGATGAGTTTTTGTTATGCAATTTTGTATGTGCAGGTCGAATGTAAGATTATTATTCGCTAGTGGTTGTATTATCAATGGAGAGGACATTCAATTATGTTTTTTTTTTTTTTTTATGAAAGATGGATTTGGGGAACAAAGCAGTAGTTGTGAGTTATTAGCCATGTTTCAGTGGCTGTTAAAGCCCTGAGCAATTTTTTGGAGGTGTACCATGTTGTCAAATATTCAAAGGAGAGTGGAATCATCTGCATAATTTATTAGGGGGGGGCTGTTGTGTGGAAGTATAGAGGGTGTTGGTGAAAATGTTAAAGAGGAGGAGACCAAGGATAAAGCCTTGTGGTATACCGTTGGTGAATGGGAAGTAAGGAGAGAGGGTGGAATGCCATTTTACTGACTGATACCTATTAGATAAGTAGCTTTGAACCACAGAAGGGTGAGCTGACAGAGACACCTAGTGAGGGCATTCAGAGTAGAAGTTTGTTGTAACAAACTGTGTCAAAGGCTTTAGACAAGTCTAGAAACAAGGAGGACACTACTTTCCCATTATCTCTAGCTTTATTGACACTATCTAGATATGTTAGAAGGGGAATGCTAGGTAACTGGTTTTGAATACACTTTTTAAGTATTTTGGAGAGGGGAGATAAGATTGCTCTAGGTGTAAGTTATTAATATCTGCTGACGCTCCTCCTTTGTGCAGAGGAGTAATGTATGACTTTTTCCAGAGAGAGGGAATGTGGGATTCCTGGACTGACTGAGACAGGATAGGCAATGCTATTGGCTGCTACTTTAGGTACTTGCTTGGAAGGTTATCAGCTGAAGAAAACCACAGTTTAACAGTAGTTTTATATAAGATGAGGGCATAGGTTTGCAGGTGAAAGTGGTTGTGGTTATATATGTTGTCTTCATTTATTTGCTTTTTAGTATGATTGTGAAGCATTCTGAAGTTTTCAAGATATTGGGGTGTTTTATATGTCTGCCATTCTTTCCATGCTTTTTCTCTATCCTCCATTAGCATTCTACTCTTTTTGGATAGCCAAATCGCATTATTTGTTTTTAGTCTCTTTCTTCTAGGAGATGCCAGGCTATTTAGAATATTTAGAAACGTTGTATTGAATTCAATTACAGCATTTCAATTACATGAACATTTCTGGGTTAAACTTGGAAAGGTTATGTGCTGCTTTACAAACATGCTGTTTAAATGGATGTATGAGATGTCTAATCATATAGATTGGGCGATGATCACTGAGAGAATCTCACATTATCCCTGTGGTGGAGTATTTGCTAGGATCTGAAACCAGGATCCATTCTAATAGAGAATTTGATGTGTTGCTATAATGTTCGGGTCTATTAATTAGTTATGTGAACCCACACAAGTTCATGCGAGATGTGGGGGAGTTAGAGTTTATATCCAACCAATTGACATTCACATCACCTAGTAATATTTTTTATTGTGTAAATGCTATGGATATCCAATGTAAGATATCTTCAAGTATGGCTGCACTGTCATCAAGGCTGCTATAAACTACAGTATATTTGTTTATAATTGTTTATTTGAGTAAAGCAATAAGAAGCTTTGCTGAACTGAACTCTGGTGTTGGTTTGCTGTAAGGGGAAATGTGGTAGGTGCTGGGAACTATTAAAACAATACCACCACCTTTCCTCTTTACATGGTCATTATGGATGATATCATAGTCAGGTGGTGTAAGTTCGGAGTCGTTTATGCTGGGTTTAAGCCAAATTTCATTTACAACGAAGACATCAGGCTTATATTGGGTAATCCAGGCATGTAGTTCAGCAATTTATTTCTTATACTTCTAACATTTATTTGCAGCAAAAATTAAATCACCAGAGTTGGGGACTGGCTGGAGCTGGGTTACAGAAGTGTGTGGGAGAAAATTATCTTTGTGTTTATTGTGATAGGTGGGCCAGGATTAGGGTGTATATCTCCTTCTAGAAGGATTTTAGTATATTGGGGAATTATGATTACTCTCTTTTAGATAGGATTGTTGCAGTTAATTTTGTTTTGGTTTGAGGTGAAGTGCAAATAATCAGCCTATATTTGGAATAAAGGTGAGGAGAGATATTAAATAGGTTTGGTACAATGTGTGGAGAGTGTAAAGAGGAAGTATGGATAGGTGGTTGGGACAGAGTTGCAGAGACATTGTGATACATTATTCAGTCATGGTAGGATGAAAGATGGCACAGCAGAAGGAGAAGAACAGAGGATAAGCCAAAGAGTAGCATACTTAAGTGCAGGAATCTGTATTTTATAGATGTCAGGATGTCAGGTAGTAGGAAAGTAGCAATGAAGAAGGAAACAAGAAGCGGCAGGACAGCAGGAGATTCAGTGATGGTGGATTCTGAAAGCTGGAAGAGGATAGGTAAGAAGAGAGCTATTTTCACTAAAAGAAGAGTTTGAGGTTGTCTTGGTATCTTCAATGCAATGTAAGGAACACAGGGGTATAAAGGCTAGAGTCTACTAGTCAAACAAAAGTAAACATTTGCCAACTTAGTAAGAGGTCGTCAGAGTCCAAGGACTATTTTGCAGAGACTTTCAATCACAGATCAGGCGGTTTACTATCACATTTTCAACACTACTGTGGCTGAAAGTACATATATCCTAAGAAAATGTTCGGAAATCACAACGCCGACCACAATAAATGCCGAACTGAGCATTTCACTGAAGTCGAATATCGAACTTTTCAACTTCACTGAAATTCTCTTAGCCGCTAAACATATTTTAACATGTTTTGCTGCCCCCCCCTGTACCCTCCCATGTGGGGGGCTGTGCCCCCCACCCCCCACTACTTATATATACAAACTCCAAGATCGCACTACACTGAGGAAAGGGTACATTTCCCAATCCCCACTATAGTGTGATCTGCACTACACTGTCAAACCTTGCTATAGCAGCTGTGTTATTGTAAGTTTTGACAATATATGACTCGCACTAATGGTTCTGCTACCTGATTTACGCACATATGTTGATCACACACAGTGCGATTGGCTATGGATAGTAAACTGATCAGGCTTGTATTTAACTGATTAAAGTTAATACACAGCAAGGTACTTCATGATAAATACACCTACATTAACCAATGACAAAATTCTTAGTAAACTTGTAGGTGTAGGGCCTTGTAGCAGAGCTCCTGCAGTATCAAGGTCAGATGTACTCAGCACAGGCTATTAAACAATGACAACATTTTCAGTAAACTTGTAGGGCTAGGGTCTTGTAGCAGACCTCCTGCTATATTGAGGTCAGATCTAGTGACCACAGGCTCTGAAATGAAAGAAAGAAAACAAAAAAGCTATACTAAGCTGTAAAATTATATTGAATCAATAAAATTAGTACTTATTATACAAAAAAAAAAAAGATGGAAGAAGGATCACAGTAAGTGAGAGTAAGAGAACACTGGGGTAATATAAGAGTAGACTGATAGCAAGGAAGTGTATGTATGTAAGCTCAAAGTGGTTGTAGCAGGGAGTATACTGATAGAGAACCACAGTAATGCAGTGTAAATATACAGCTGTATTGAGTAAATTATCAAAACATGACCCTACACTGATAAGCACAATATAATACTAACACTTAGAAAACATTCATATATATATATATATATATATATATATATATATATATATATATATATATATATATATATACCAGAACACCAGCAACTCACATTGCATACTTATGTGTTAAAGGGAAACACACTCAGCATACATAAAGCTTATCCAATCTGAATGAAAGTGTTACAAATCTAACACTCTACCAAAGTCTTTTCACTGTGTAATACAGTCTTAGAACAAATAGAAATTTAATAACATATGACACATGCCTGCTCTAGGAAGGAAGTTAGTGACTGAGTATAAGAGGAGAAAACACTGAAGGGATATTAAGCAATACATTCTACTTAAGTGACACACCCGCAGGTCAATTTATAATCGAGATCAATCAGTTTATAGCCTGAACAAAGCAATTAACAAAGAGATGCAAGCAGAACAGGTTGTCTGTCATTTCCTGAGACTAAATAACTGGCATATGCAGTACAGTATACTGATCAAACAAAACAAGACAATGGCCAAGTTAGTAAGATATCTATTTTTATTTAACATTCGTTTACCAGGAAAGTCCAACTTAGAACGAAGCCAATTTTCAGCAGAGGCTCTGGGAGAAATGCTCCAGACGCATGTCTTTGTAATGTGGGAGGAAACCAGAGTACCCGGAGAAAACCCACACAAATGCAGGGAGGACATACAGACTCTGCACAGAAGGCACTCCAGCTGAGAATTGAACCAGGGAACCTCATACTGTGAGGCAACAATACTACCACTGCACCACTGCACCATCAGATCATTCGGGTGCACAGACTATTTCACAGAGACTTTCACTTACAGAGCAGACATGTATTTAACTGATTAAAGTTAATATGCAGCAAGGTTCTTCATTAAAAAATATGTTTACTTTAAACACTGATAAAATTCTGAGTAAACTTGTAGGTGTAGGGCCTTGTGGCAGAGTTTCTGCAATATTGAGGTCAGATGTAGTGACAGCAAGCTATTAAACACTGACAAAATTCTTGGTAAACTTGTAGGTGTACAGCCTTTTGGCAGAGCTCCTGCAATATCGAGGTCAGATGTAGTGACCACAGGCTCTGCTCTATGAAGTAAGATAGTGCTCATATTGGGCATGTTTCATATTCTTCATTATGTACACCTGATATTCTGCAGGCAGATTTTCCTTTCTTTTTTCTTTTATAGGGGCACATTTCTTTCTTTCTTTATTTTTCAGACAAAAGAAACATTGCTCTAAAAATATTTATTTATTTATTTATTCTCTTTGGCTATCATTTTCCTGTCTATATAGAACTGTTTTGGTTAGCCCCATTTCCAACTTGCAATGCTATACCTAGTGTACTCTACCTTGCCTCCTGAGCTATTTACACTCACTCTACCCTGTCCTCTCTCAGCACCTTATTCTAGCCCCTGCATTCTGTCCTGCTTTTGACCAGCTCTTTTCACACTATTGAACCCATTTCCCTGCTTTCTGGTCTTATACCACCTTTGGCCAGTTGTTGATACAATTTTTTCTCTTTCAGCTTCAACAGTCCTCCGTTTAAGAGGGCTACCCCTCCTTACTCACTGCTGCATGCCAATATTATTGAAACTCACCCCTTTGGAGTCCCGCAAATTCCTCCCTCCAGCCAACAAGGACGGCCTTCTAAAGCTCAACTAAATGTAGGTCTTATCCTACTATTTTGTTTAACTCCTGTACTGTATTTCAGCAATTATTTACTGGCTCGCAGACTCGCACGACCTTGGCATTAAAATCTGGGTATTTTTAACTAACCCTTGTAATTACCTCATTTTGCCATGAGATGGCAGTGCAACACAAGCAAACCAACTCATATTTTACCTGCAGGAGAGAATAAATATACAGAATACATATTAGCAAACCAACCCTTATTTTTCCTGCATGAGAGAATAAATATACAGAATAAATATTAGCAAACCAACCCCTATTTTACCTGAACAATAGAATAATCTTAAAGGATAAATATTATATTTCATCAAGTGCATAGGTTACTCTATTTAGCTTCTCACCCCAGGCAGGCACCTAGCTCACTTGCCTTACCAACCTTGTCTGCACGGGAACACAGTCTCTCCCAAAAACAAAAGAAATAAAAACAAACTAAGGAAACACTGTGTGTCCCCTTGGATTTACTCTTTGTTTTCTGCCCAAATAGTTGTTCACTCACCTGGGAATCATCAGCCCTGTGCTGTTACTGATTGTTTTTTCTGCAAAACATCTTGCCTCTCTGCTAGCCTGCTCCGTTCACCCTAGCTGCACTCGGACTCACTGCGCTTCTCTACCCTACCCCCATTCCCACCCATCCCTACATCAATTACATTTATTCTCACCCTAAACAGACCTCCTCACCCATCCACCAATCCAGACCCACCCCATCAGACCCCACCCATTCCCACAGTACAATCCCCTACTTACTCCACCTTCCCTACTGTCCCTATCTCCATATCTCTGTCCCCATCTCCACCCCTTTTTACTTACATCTACCCTCATCCTTCACACCTACACCACACTACACTCCACCACTACTCCAACTGCACTACTCAAAACTCCCACACACACTCCATTCACAAATATAACGTACTGCCATAACTACTCCTCTTGCACTGACACACTCCATTTACAAATAAACTCTACTGCAATATCTACTCCTCTTACCTTCACCCACCACACTCCACTCTCCATCACAATGCCTATCACACACAACACATTTTTACTTGCTCTTATTACTTATCTCACTCTCCTTCTAACACTCACAACACTTCACAGAACCCACTTACCTACCAAACCCACATCGACTACAACCTCCTACTATGCCACCCACTCCAGCTATTCTGAGATCTACTCTACTCTGTACACCACAGACTTAATTTTACAGAAAAATCTATTTATTCTCTCTCGTCAACACATTCTTTCATATAACCTCAACCACAACCACTTTAGAAAAAAGAAATACCATCCCTAAACTACTCCAACTCATCCTAGCCTAATCCTATGTGGAGACATACACTCCAACCTTGGCCCCTCTCCTCCCACCCAGGATGCCTCTCTGAATACCACTAACACCTCTAAATCCCTAAACCTCACCACTATCAACATACAAAGCATAAAAAATAAAATCCCCCTTCTACAAGCCTGGTTAGTACAACATAAACCTGACTTTACAGCCATAACCGAAACCTGGCTAAAACCATATATAAAGGACTCAGAATTTCTTCCCCCTAACTATTCATGCCTTAGAGCAAATAGACTCCACAAAAGAGGCGGGGGCATTGCCTTACTTTATCCTAGTGCCTTCACAGTAATCCCATACCCAAAGCCCATCCCCCCTTTTTCCACAGCAGAGTTACTTATTACCTTTCTAAAGCTAAATGACAATAAAAATATCTACATCATAGTCATATATATTCCTCCAGGCAATAATGTTCTCATTCTTGAAGACATTCTTGCATGGACTACCAACAACATAAAAAATGAAGAAACAACCATCCTAGATGATGTTAATATTAATTGATTAGACTTCTTCGCAAACAACTCTTCCTCTAATATTAACCTTCATACCTACACTCAACTAATTTCAGAGATTACTAGACCTGATAAACAAAACATCAAAGGTTCTGTCCTGGAATGGGTCATGGTTTCTGACCCTAGCGAAGTTGCCACCTCAGGTACACTCCCAGATAGTATCAGTGACCACTCTCCAGCATACACAATACACAAACCCTCCCCTTTACCAAATACCCACCAATATAGACCTAGCCAAGATTTATCCCATTTCTGTCCAAATACATTTAATGACATCTTGCATAATACTAACTGGAACCCATTAAAAGTCCCCCCACTCAACAAATCCATGGATTTCTTCAACTCCACTTTTCTCAGTGTCCTAAATAGGCTTGCCCCTCTCTGACTAAAAAGAGTCAAGGCTAAACATGCTAAATGGTTTACCAAGTCCACAAAACAAATCATGTCTTCTAGGGATAAAGCCTGGAACATCTGGCTAAAAAACAAAACCCCTTCCAATCTCCAAAAATATAAACAACTTCACAACCAAGCCAAAAGATCAGTACTAAAAAACAAAAAAAGAATACTTCCTTACTCTCCAAAACCAACACATACATAGCCCCAATAAATTTTGGGGAGCAATCAACTGCCTACTATATCCAGGAACTAACCATAATCCTTGCCCAAACCCTGAAAATACTCCCACTAAATTAGCCTCGGTCTTCAACTCTTATTTCATAGACACCATTGCTAAACTTACTTCCACTTTCTCACCCATCACCGCAGATCCATTCAACCCCACACTCACACAAACTCCACCTAACACAATAGCCTCTTTCACATTCTCTCCCATACCTACCTCTACTATTCCAAACCTTCTTCAGAAACAAACCTTGCACCAATGCACCAGATAATCTACCTGCAGAATACTTACAACTATCAGCCTCCTCCATAGCATACCCCATCAGTATTCTTATCAATAGGTCCATTCACGAATCTCTCATTCCAGACATCTGGAAAAAGGCTTATGTCCTCCCATGACATAAAAGAGGACACAACTCTGACATTTCAAACTTCCGACCTATCACCATTATTTCCCCCATATCTAAAATACTTGTAAAGTGCATTCACATTCAGCTCCTCAACCATCTAACTAAACATCATCTCCTTTCCTTCACTCAACATGGCTTTAGGCCAGGACACAGCACCTACACAGCCCTCATTTCTTTCCTAGACACAGTAAACAGAGCTCAGGATGAAGGATCTATCGTCTCTGCACTGTGTCTTGATCTGTCAAAAGCATTCAATACAATTTCCAATACCCTCCTACTCACTAAACTCTCCAGCCTCGGCATCTCTCCACTCACCCTTCAATGGTTCTAAAACTATCTCAGTAATAGACAACAATCATGTATCTGGCAGCACTCCTCTTTCTCCACCTTTATCAGTACCAATACTGGAGCACCCCAGGGTTCTATACTGGGTCCCCTTCTTTTCAGTATATTCATTAATGACTTCCACATTTCTCTCACCCACAGTACCGTCATCCAATACGCCGATGACTCAACAATAATTTGCTCCTCTAAATCTGCTTCTGTAATACAACAACTTACCCAAAAAGCATCGACCATAACTGAATCCTGGATGTCACAAAACAATCTCGCACTTAATCCCAATAAAACTAAACTCCTAATATTTGCCCCAAAAATATCCAGTCAAATTGACAAATCTAAACTCTTTTTCCAGTCACACAATAGTAATATTATAACGGTCGTTCCTAGTACCAAATTACTTGGTGTCATCATTGATGATAACTTAACCTTTGACCTCCACATCCACAGTAACATAAAAAAAAAAACATCAAAAACTGGGAGCCCTTTACAGGCACAACTATTTCCTCTGTAACTCATCAAAAAAGTCCCTTGCCTTATCTTTCCTACTTCCAACTCTTTTATATTGAGCCCCCATCCTCACCAACATCCGGTCCTTCCTAAAACTAAAACTCAACTCATGCTATAACAAAATTGCCAAATTTGCCACAAAGGCAAAATACTTCACCCACCACTGCTCCTCACTACACCAACTAAATTGGCTGGAGCTCCCTCATCAACTTACTTATGAGCAAATAATTATTGCCCATAAACTTATCTACACTCCAGCAACCTGCCCAGCTCTCTCCCATATTTTGAGTGCATACCAACCAAAATGAGTCTTAAGATCTGAAAATAAAATGCTTTTAAAAATTGATATACCTAAGCTCTCAGCTGGACAAATGTTATATTCTTATGCTGTCTCCAAAGTATGGAACAACCTCCCTGCCTCTCTCAGAGCTATCAGCAATCATACAAATTTAAAAAAAATCCCCTAAACTGCATCTCTCCTCACAATGGATATGCACCTGCACCCCATAGCCTCTCTCCCAATGTATAACTAGCCCACCCCACATTTTCCTTTTGAAATCTACTCCTTCTGCTGTCACTTTAGCCTCTGCTATCCCCACTTTAACCCTTCTGCCTCCCTCTCTTTTTCTCTGTACTACGCTCAACTATCTCTCTACTCGCATCTCACTTACTCTCATACACTTTTTCACTTTCACATGCCCCTAAGAAAAAATAACAATACCCCATTTCTTCAAATGATTCTATGTATTGTAACTTTTTTTGTTTAATTACACCTTAAGTATGCAATACTACTGCATTATATACTGTATACAATGTGTTAATACTTTATCTGTCTGTAACTATATGTCTATGTAACTATATGTGGAGCTTTTCTCCCTGGGCCTCAACTGAAAATGGGCTCTTCTCAGGCCCAGTGGACTTTCCTGGTAAACAAATGCAATAAATAAATAAATATGTTTATGAAATTGTAGTATGCCTAGCATTCATTATCAGGAATGCATTGTTAAAAAAGGTTTCTGCATTATCATGGGATAAGATAGGGTATGTACCTCCCTGCAATTACATATCTTACTGGTAATAATAAAATGTTTTGTTTAACTCTAGAGTGCCATATTTATTGATTTCATACAAGATTGTTAATTTTATGGGAAATGTGCATAATTCCAATGATTCCTTGCAAGCAGGATGATTGCAACTGTTTTACCTTATATTTTGCTTTGTAATTGTTATAGCAGGTCAGAAAGATATGACTCAGAAAAATGCAGGGCAAGAAATGTTTTGTCCGAGTGCAGGCAGGTGAGTTAGGGTACCAGGCTTATAGGGTCACTGTTTCCCTATTTATTTTTAGAGCAATGTTTCTTTTGTCTGAAAAATAAATAAATATAGAAAGAAAGAAATGCACCCCTATAAAAGAAAAAAGAAAGGAAAATCTGCCTGCAGAATATCAGGTGTACTATGGGGTGGAGTTGACTTCACATTGAAGTCGGGTCACATCACACACCAAGACTGTATAAGTCACTGGAGTAAAGACCTCACACATTTTAAATATAGGTGTGAAGCCACCTCAAGGAGTTTTCTTATGTCTGCTTTATTGTTTTTATCGAATGACTGTAGCAAAAAAAAAAAAAAAAGGCTGAAGGTCAAAAGGGTCTATATCAGAATCGCGAATGTTCACAATGTCGAATCTGACATTGTCGACATGTAAACAGCGAAACCACAGAACATCGAAGTAAATAGAAATCTCCGTAAAGGGAGATTTCCATTTACTTCAATGTAGTGCGGTCTTGGAGTTGTAATATTTACGTAGCGGGGGGTGTGGGGGGTGTAGGGGGGCTTTCCCCCCAGCTTAAAGCAAGTAGGTCTATTTTTTTACTTTTTGTGATGTTTTTATTAGGTGTTCGATGTTACTGGACTTCAACGATATGCTGCCGATCATATCGTATTCGAAGTTCAGTAACTTCAAGCATCTAATATAAACCCAGGTCAAAATGAGAGGGATTCTGCAGGATTGCAGGATTCTGGGCAGAGATGAAAGGAATGACTTGTGGTTGGTAAGACAAGTGTTATTACAGTGTTTACCTGGATCTTAGATAATCAAAACCAGCTTTCATAATGCAGAAGCAACTAGACCGACAACCTAATTTCAACGACCTCCTGGAACACCGACTGGAAACTCTAGGTAAGTAACCACTTGGCCACACTATGAAGTAAATTAAAACTGAAGCAAACTGAATCCACCCATGTGGGGAGCTTTACTCTCCACACCCCCACCAACTAAATATACCAACTCCGAGGTTGCACTACAATGGGGGTAAGGGGTAAAGTTCAACATGGTGGCTAAGTGATTACTTACCTGGAGTTTCCAGTCGGTGTTCCAGGAAGTTATTGAAATGAGGTTGCTGGTTAAGTCGTTTCAGCATTATGAAAGTCGGGTAAGTGGTATTTTGATTATCTAAAGTAGACCCGTTTAACTACAATAATGCTGCAGGCAGTGATCAACCAGATATTTTGGGCAGCATTTCTGGCTTTGTGATTTGTGTGGCCAGTTGAGATGAAAGAAATGGCATGGTGAGATAAGTGTCATTATTACTTTTACAATGATGCTGGCAATGATGAATCAAATATTTTGGCAATATTTTTCTGGCTTTGTGATTTGTGTTGACAAACCTGGACTGGAATATATTAATGTGTGGCAACTTGCTTGTGTGGACTGTGGAGGTGAACTAATAATACACAGCCATCAGACATTGTGGCTATAACTGTTGAATGGGGGGTTGAGGTTGGATGAATGAAAGTTGCTGACCTCCTTGTCTTTGCTCAATTTATACAGTCCTATCTGACTTTGAAGGAGTAGGGTGCTTTTGTTAGAAATAAGATGAGCTACTTAAATGGACACCCTATATGCACAGACGGAATAGGTGTGACTGCTGTGGAAGAAAATAACTAACTGTCTATTGCCTTTTGCTAATTATTTTGGTTTTTCAGGAATAATGTGATTATGTGAAGCAACATGCAATACTTTCATGTGTGGCAACTGTTTGTTTGGAAAAATGGTGAAACACATTACATGGTTATCCTCTTTTATCACAATCAGACATGTGAACTGTACATCAAAGTGGCTATAACTGCTTTGTAGGGGTTGGCTGGATGAAAATAACTTACCCTGTTGTCACTTGCTAAGTTTAATAGTCATGTCTTAAAATAAGGGCTAAGTGCATCACAGAAGACCCATACCTTCAGAACTTCTGGGGACTGGTAGCCCCCACACACCAAGGCTGTATAGTAGATTTTGACTTGGGCCTAGTAACTGGCTTTGCCATGAACCCCACCTGTGTGTTAGTGTGTGTATAATTCAGAAAAGTGTACTGCATTGTATAATCTATACAGAATGCTGATTATCTAATAATGATTGCTATGTAATATGTAATAGGTTAGTTTATCCCCACTAACCTTCTAATTAACTTTTCCCTCTGCTATTAAACTTTCTCAGTTTCAATAATTCCTATCTGGAGCCAGCTCTATAATGCCAAAACTAACTGTAAACTGCTACTCTATACAAAATAAACCCATTATGTGCATAATGCAATAAGATGATCATCTGGACAGAGTGATTTTGAGGACCTTGGAACCCAGTATAACAGAGTAGTAAGCGACACATATTTAGTTGTCCTTGTGAAGGCCTTTAGTATAATGTAATTAAAAGCACAGATGTCTATGAACATCCAAGGAGTAAAGTAAAAAAAACTCTCCCATATTGGTATGGTTGGAAAAAACACTGGAAGGTGAATATTCTGATTCAAGGAAAAAAAGGAGAGAGCTAGTTTGGAAATGAACACCATCTTTGTCAAAACTTGATGGGGATCTAAAGGAAAGAGCATTTACTTCTGAAATTCTCCTAGCAGATTTTACAGCAACCAGAAGCAACATTTTCCAGAAGAGGAATTTTAAGCTGCAGGAAGGTTTAAGTTTGGGGGGGTGGGGTGGGGTTGAATAATGGCTTCTTAACAAAATGTTTGTTACATGAAGGATGGGGCCTTTAAAAGGTGGTCTCACAAGAAATGTCCCTTTTAGAAAGGATTTGCGATGCTTCTGGGAAACTAAATATGGGGAACTGAAGCCTTGATGAAGTTGGAGATAGCTGGCAAATGACCATCGATAGTGGAATGATTACAGCCAGAGTCAAATAAGATAGACTGAAGGCAGAAAATTTGAGGAGGAGTCCAGGTCTTGCTGCACTGTTAAAAGGGAAAACCATCTCCATTTACTCTTGTAAAGATTTTTAATGACATCTTTCAGAAGGGGGGATAGAATATATGACCCTTGAGGAAAAGGAAGAATTTTGACCATCATTAGAATTGGAGAATGCATGTTTAGTTTCAGAAATCTGTCCAGATGAGGCCTGCAGGATGGGTGAGATAGGAGATCTGGAATGAGATTGCATAGTCAAGGCTGTTTGCTGAAATTAACCATATTTACCTGGGCCAAAAGTGGGTGATGAGGATAACCAAGGCTTTGAAAAGAGAAGCTTTCTGCTAGAACTTCATCATGAGAGAAAGAGGAGGAAAGGCATAAATTAGTCCAGGAAGCCAAGGATGGATACAGCATCCTTGAGTGTCTATCCCTATGGAGTGATTAGGGCAAAGAAGCTACTTCGGTAGATATTGGTTTGGGATGGGAAGAGGCTGCAGTCAGATTGTCCCCCCAGTACAGTAGCAAAAAATCATCCAGGCTACGGATCACTCAAAATGCAGTGGCCAAGCCTGTCCACAATAGGTTGTTCTGACATGGAATGTACACTGTGATTAGTAAACTCTGTGAATACAGTGCCCATTGTCACACTCATATGTCCTTTTAGCAGAGTGAATAAGAATGAATTCTTCCTTGATATACCACATGACCAAAGTCTGTGTGTAGATTGAGGTCACACCTTGGGGAAGTAAGTCCTGTAGATCATGCAACATTAGAAGGACTGTCCTCATGTCCAACACACTGATGTAAAGATGGGCATCTTGTTGAGACCAACTTCCTTGGACTGCTCTCCCCTCATCCTGAGGAGATGTCCACAGTGACTGTGGCTAGTGGGAATGGCCGAATGAAGGATCTTCCTAAAGTCACAGAGGGTGACTGAATCCATCAAATTAGATGTTGCTTGTAGACTGAATAAGACAGCCAGCAAAATTGAGAGGATACTGAAAATTAGATTATTGGATACTGAAGGCCCACTGGAACTCTCTCATAAGAAATTTGGCATGGTGGACTAGGGTGACTGTGACTGCCATCATATCCAACACTTGAAGAAACAAAGAAGTTGGAAGGAAAATCATCTGATGGAGCTTTGAAATGAGAACTCTGAGAAAGAGGAAAGGCACAGCTGTGATTTGAAAGTTTTGCGATTCTTAACTTCATGTCCAGATGGCAACCTATGAACTCAAGACTGAGAGGACACCAGCTTGGACTTTGAAAGATTTACTGAAATGCCCAAGGACAAACACAAATGAAGTAAAATAGTTTCTTCCTGAAATAAGGGATTATTTTCTTGTGTTGACAACGAGCTAGTCATTAAGGTACTGGAAAATAAGGTTCCTTTTTAGCCTAAGTTGAGCTGTTATTACTGGCATGTATTTGGTAAACACCTGAGGCACTGTGGTGAGACTGAATTGCAATGCCCAGAAATGGTAATGATTGGCTCCAAGCCAGAAGTGAAGTTATGTTCTGGATGGCTTCACAGTCCTTATGTGGAGGAGAGCATCCTGAAGGTCTACTGAGTACATTCAGTCTTCTAGTAAACATGATCGATTACATCCTGACAATCTGGATCTTTGACCTTTTTATGTAGTGGTTTAAACCACTTATATCTGAAATGGACCTGAGGTCCTTTATCTTTCTGGGAACTAAAGAGAGTCTGGAATTGACACTGGACCTTTTCTGGTTTGGTGGAACCTCTTGGAAGGTGCTTCTTTGAAGGAGCTGGGAAATTTTCTGTGATGCTACTCTGTTTTACTGGAGTGGCAAATCTGGGAGAGATCTGTGGCTCTGGATATTATGCTCTTCACCCAGTTGTATTGTGTGATGGCTAGCCATGATTCCTAGTGAAGAGGCAGTTGACCCCAGCCATACCTCTCAAACTCTTGGTGCAAGAAATATGGACAAAGCCCGACAAAATGGGGAGACAAACGTCCAAAAATAGGGGCATATTTTAACTCATTACAGTTGAGTGCAACTCCAGGCATTTCTGCAGTTAAGTCCTACTGCATCCCTAGGCATCAAATATTGCTTGTTCATATTTGCATTAATAATTCCAGAACCATGCTACATACAAGGTATCAAGATATTTTATCTTGAAGAATACATGATGGCAAACACAACTGTATTGATATTTGACCTCTGTCAATGAGTATTTCTTAGAACTGTAAGATGGTAAATTCATTTTTTATAGGTTCAAGCCACACCCACTGGGAGTTAAATTTACACACTGAAAAGAGCTGTACTGGAGGGAATGAGTTAAATATTGCTCTTAGAAAGTTGCCAGAGTAACAGGGTTTGTTTTAACATACATTTTCTGTAGGATTTGAAGTCTGAAACTCAGATGTATGTCATTATTTTGTGAGTTCAGTCATATGATCATCCCAGTGTTTTGCCAGAAAACCACAATTTTTATGATAAACAGAACAAAAATATGAGCCAAAAATCAGGACATTCTGCAAAAATCTGGACAGTTGAGAGGTACGCTGGCCACTTCTAGAGAAGAGCAATCAGGCAAGCTCTCAGGGCCATTGGGGAAGTTTCTCAGAGAAAGACTACCTGGACTGCTGATTCTGCAGACCCCCTCCTGGGTGGTGTCTCTTGAATAGGACCCCGCCCCCCATCATGAGTGTCCCTGTCTGAAAAGGAATCAAAGGGAAAATGCTGGGGGTTTCAAAACCAGAGTGCTGTGCTATTCTTCTTGTTCTTATAAAGGAACTTCTGAGGGGTCATAAAGCATAGTCCAAGAGCAGATAATATCCTTCCCTCTTCACTTTTCAGTCGTCTTTCCTTGACCTTAGGATCAAACAGTGAGGTCCCATCATGAGAGGCATTTTCAAAGGATGCCTTAAAGTTGTTCATAAAAATCAGATGCATCCAGGTATGACACTGCACAGAATTTCCAGTGCCTGCTCTTCTAACTTATTCACCTACTGCACTGTGTAGCAGCCTCATTGAGGGGTTGGATATAGACAGTAATGTAGCCACTTGAGACTCAATTTGCTTCAAGGTGTCTAAGGTATTTCATGGGTTTTCATTTTTCTTTGTCTTTATGAATGATTTACAGAAGAGTATTAGAAAAGGGAGTATTATTATATAGTATGACTTCGTTGCTCTTGTAGTTAATAATCAATTTATCTATACTAAGTGCACACTTCAAACTATTTTTTTATAGATGCTATTAGTTTAGTAGTCATAAACCTTTTGCAATTCAGTTAAAACTCACTCGGTGCTAATTGATGTCACCTAGTGCGTTATAAATTTATCAGAACTTATAATCAGTGATACCAATGGCATCTTGTTCTTTAAAATTAAATACATTAAATCTTTTGGTTGTTAACTGTATCCTGCCCTTTACTTTTGCTACAGGAAACCAAAAAATTGCAAGTGCATGTAAGACTGCTCAGCTTTTCGAGACTGCTCACAAGTTAAAGTCAGGTCCTTTATTGCTGAAAATGTATTGTATACAGAGATTGTCTTGCCTATTATGTAGTAGACAATCAAGTAAATAAATGGGCATAATATTTAAGGTCTTTGGCTGCAATGCACAAGGTTCGATTCTGACCTCTGGCCAATGTCTATATGCAGTTTTAATGCTCCCTGTGTGTCACTCTGGGATTCTCCCCCTTCCCAAAAACATGCTGCATGCTTCTACCTCAAACTCACCCAAGAATAGAGCTGTGGGCATCAGCAGAGACTCTAGATGGTGCCCTGTAGGGGAAAGAGCTGTACTGACCAACTGTTTGGGAATCAACTGTGGTACACACTATCCTCTAGATTGGAAAACATGGATCACACACTATGTGCCACGTCAGGACTAGCCACTTGTCTGTGTAAAAATTGGCTCTAGGTGATTTGGACATGATATTTGCTGGTGATAAGTGGTTTGAAGACCTGACCTACTCCACCCTATACTTGGAGCCCATGCTAATGGTGGGTGGGGTTTATGTGCTCTTATTGACCAGTGTGAGCCTGCCATAAAGCACAGCAGTCAGATTCTTGTGTAATGATAGGACAGTATGCATAATCCCCGCCTATCCCCACAGCAGGGTTGTAATAATGAGGAAAAGAGTGCATTCAGTCAGCAGGTGCAGGACCTACTAGATAAAGCAAGACAACAAAAGTTGCTGTTTATTATGTGTGACCTGAATGATGCATATATATATATATAGGGATAGACAGAACAGGATATGAGGACTGCCTGGGTCCACAGGAATAAAGAAGGAGAGGCCATTATAGACTTCTGTCTAGCAAATAGCTTGATGGTGGCCAACACATGGGTGAGCTAGAGACACAGTCACAAGATCACGTACAAGAGTGGCCAACATGCAACTCAGGTTGATGTTCTCCAAGTAAGGAATGGGCACCTGGGTAGAATCAGAGACGGCAAAGTCATCCGCAGTGAAATAGTCAGCCCACAGAATAAACCAATGGTTACTCCAGTCAGCTTCAAGCAGTGGTCAGAGAAGGCTCTAAGGTAAAAAAAGACAAGGTTGAAAACCTGGAAGTTGACTGGAGAAAAAGCACAACGGTGCAAGGAATTACTCAGGGCTCTAGCACCTCAAGAAGGAGAGGAAATAGGCGGAGATGAAGAAGAATGGCAGCACCTCAAAACAGCATGTGGAAGGACCTCAGAACAGACATGCAGCTGAGCCCAGTAAGGAAGCAAGGTACATAAGGAAAGCTGGTTGTGGAATGCAGAAGTCCAGGAAGATATCCAAAGAAAGAAAGGGTGCAGGAAAAGTGGGAGACAGACAAGATGGACCAGTCTATGGAGGAATACTGATCAGCTAACAAATAGACTAACAGAAGAGTTGCAACAGCAAAGAGCAAGGCATCAGAGGCACTCCACCAGCGTCTGAAAGTGACTCAGTGGATGGCACAAAGAAACTATATCAGGTTGCAAGGTTAAAGAAAGAAATATAAAGAATTTAGTCAGAAACCCTTCATAATGGATGTCAGCAGCAACCTGCTCACCAGTCCACAGGATACCAAAGGCTGATGGTGCAGCTTCTACATGAAGAAAAGCCCACAGAGCTGTACTTCCCCAGACAAAGCTTACAATAACAGAAGAAAAGGAGCCCACCCTAGATGAAGTAAGAACAAGACTAAGGAAAATGAAGTCAGGGGAAGCAGCAGGTTTACATGAGGTCACAGTAGGTATGACCAGGATGTTGTGTGAGATAGGGGAGAAATGGCTCTTAAGGGTATTCATAGCAGTATAGAGAGAAAGGTGCATCCCACATGACTGGAGAATAAGCATACAAGTGCCAGTCTACAAGAAGAAAAGGGATATTCATGACTATGGGCATTATTGTGCTATAAAACTCCTGTTACACTGCATGAATGTTCTGGAGAGGGTGCTTTATAAATGAATGTGCAGAGGAGGAGAAAGAAAGGTAAAGGATAAGCAGTTCAGAGTCAGACAAGGATGCAGCACAACCAGCCTGATGTTTGCAGTGAGACAGATATTTGAGAAGAAGCTAGAGAAGAGGAAAGAGTCCAACTGGGCATTCGTAGACTTGGAGAAAGCACATGACAAGGTCCCAAGAAAGCTAATGTGGGCAGTCATCCAGTTGTCCAAGGTCCTGGAACCACTGGTAGAATTACTGCAGGCTATGAACAAGGACCCAGTGACTCACTTGGGTGAGTGTTTGGACTCACAGAGGGCTACCCCACAGGAGTGGGCGTCATAGATCTCAACCTATTAGAGCAAAAAATCTGGACAAAGCCATAAATAATGGAGGGGAAAAAAGGCCCAAAAATAGGGACAGTTTTTAAATATTGCTCTTACAAACTTAGAAGGTTGATAGAGTAGCAGGTTTTTCATTAGCATGAATTTTCTGAAGAGTATGACGTCTGAAACTCAAATGTCTGTCATATTCTGACTTCAGTCCTGAAAGATTTGGCAGTGATTTGCCAGAAAAACACAATTTTAAGCATAATAAGCCAAAAATATGAGACAAAAATCGGGACATTCTGTGAAAATCTGTACAGTTGAGAGGTATGGTGTGTATACATCAAAGTTTAGCTCTGAGCCCAGTGCAGTTCATACTGGTGATGGATTACCTTAGCAAATGGACTGGAGGGAACAGATCAACAAAGCTGCTATATGCAGATGATGTGGCATTACAGACAGACTCTGAACAAGAACTTCAGCAAAGAACAGGGGAATAGAAAGCAAAACTGAAAGCACATGAAAATGAGTACAGTTAAGACAGATGCAATGGCAGAAAATAGGGGAAACCAAAAGAAGCTGAGAATTGAGATAGAAGGGAAATAGTGGAAAAGGTTAACAGCTTTAAGTATCTGGGAGAAGTGGTTGAGAAGACGGCAAGTCTGAATGAGGAGGTCAAAGCTAGAATTAATGGGTCTACAGCCAACTGGCACAGAGTATCAGGTGTGTTGTATGACAGAATATTGAGAAAGATGCGGAGAAGTAAGGTATACAAAACAGAGGAGGGATCAGTACTACTGAGAAACCTAGGCAGCAAGGGCAGAGTAGTTGAGGAAGCTGGAAGTGATGGAGATGAAGTGGCTGAGATGGGTGGTAGAATGCATACTATGGACATATGAAGATATGAGGACATCAGAAGCCAAAGTAGTTCCAATTGCAGTGAAAGTCAAACAGAACAGATTATGGTGGTCCAGGCACAATGTGCAGAAAAGCAGAAGATGATTTCATGAAGGATATTTGGGACAGACAGGAAGAGGCAAGCGGAAAATAGGTCATTCAGTAAAGAGGTGCATAGATTGTGTGAGAGAAAACCTGCCACATTTTGGCACGGATGTTGAAGAAAGTAGGAGAGGGGATTTGAACTGAGAGAGATGGCATCAGCTGACATGACACCCTAACTCCATATTGAAAATGTAGAAAGAAGGTTGATGTTGATGATTCAAGTAAATACAAAGTGACTTCAGATTACAGTTAATAAGACATGACATCTCTATGACTCATACCACGCAAATTATTAGTGCATTAGTTTAATCAGACATAAATGGCTTCCTAGTTTGCAAAGAGCACGTTTTACTGTTGTCATTGATTCACACCCTTTAACTAAGGGATTACTCCCCCCTTCCTATGAAAGCTTACATTACGTACCTTTTCATATTCACTGGGATCAAGGCAGAATAAGCACAGGAGATTGCTTTTCCAGTTTCATCTTTAAACTAATTGCAGACTTTCTTCAAAACTCGGCATGTGCTTTGCAATATGTTTTCAATATCCTTCAAAAACACTAGAATCACTTTGCATTTTAATAGTCAGTGCCTAAGCATTTGACTTTATCTGCAGAATTTAAGTCCTTTGTGGTCATTGAACAGGAAACTCTGAAAGGGCATGAGGGAGACAAACTTCCATCCCTTATTTTCAGTTGATCTGTAATCTGTGCTCTGAAATGGAGAAGGAGGTTTGCTTATGGTACATGATGAATTCTAGTGGTTTGGGAAGAGGACGGGCCTGTGATACCATGCTATGAGGTTGGTAGTAATGCCCTTTGTTCCACGGGGTAGGTAGGTTCCCCAGTGATGGTGTGGGAGGAATCTAAGTATTTAGAGTTATGGGTATCCCTAACATTAAGACAAATTATGATAGGGAATGACAATAACTGGTGTGAAAAGGTAAAGGGGCAGCCAGAAAGATGGTAGAGAAAGTTATGTACATTAACAGGAGAATTCATGCCATTATTGTAATGGTTCCCCCCACTGGCTTTGTATTAAGTTAGGCATTAGTGTGCGGATCTGAAAAAATGGGGGGGGGGGTGTAATCTGTTCAAACAGTTGCAGGATTTAGGAGGATAGCATGGATAGGACATGACCAAGAATGGTAAATAACAGAATGGTCACAGATGTTTTTAGAGGAGGGTGGGGTCTGCTGGAATTTCAAAGATATGTTATGGACTCACGTCTAGGGAAACTATTTGTTAATATGAAGGAGAACAAGGATGATTGTCATGGACTCACATCTAGGGAAATGATTCATTAATACAAAGGAAAACAAGGACAATTGTTATGGACTCAAGTCTAGGGAAATGATTCATTAATACAAAGGAGAACAAGGACGATTGTTATGGACTCACATCTAGGGAAATGATTCATTAATACAAAGGAGAACAAGGATGATTGTCATGGACTCAATTCTAGGGAAATGATTCATTAATATGACAGAGAACAAAGATGATTGTTATGGACCCACATCTAGGGAAATGATTCATTAATACAAAGGAGAACAAAGACGATTGTTATGGACTCACATCTAGGTAAATGATTCATTAATACAAAGGAGAACAAGGACGATTGTCATGGACTCACGTCTAGGGAAATGATTCATTAATACAAAGAAGAACAAGGACAATTGTTATGGACTCAATTCTAGGGAAATGATTCATTAATATGACAGAGAACAAAGACGATTGTTATGGACTCACATCTAGGGAAATGATTCATAAATATGAAATAAAAGAACAATTGTCATGGACTCATGTCTAGGGAAATTATTCATTAATACAAAGGAGAACAAGGGCGATTGTTATGGACTCACATCTAGGGAAATGATTCATTAATACAAAGGAGAACAACGACGATTGTCATGGACTCACGTCTAGGGAAATGATTCATTAATACAAAGGAGAACAAGGACGATTGTTATGGACTCACGTCTAGGGAAATGATTCATTAATACAAAGGAGAACAAGGACGATTGTTATGGACTCAAGTCTAGGGAAACGATTCATTAATACAAAGGAGAACAAGGACGATTGTTATGGACTCAATTCTAGGGAAATGATTCATTAGTATGACAGAGAACAAAGACAATTGTTATGAACTCACATCTAGGGAAATGATTCATAAATATGAAAGAAAAGAACAATTGTCATGGACTCACATCTAGGGAAATGATTCATTAATACAAAGGAGAACAAGGACGATTGTTATGAACTCTCATCTAGAGAAATGATTCATTAATATGATAGAGAACAAGGATGATTGTAATGGACTTACATCTATGGAAATGGTTCATAAATATGAAAGAAAAGAACAATTGTCATGGACTCACATTTAGGGAAATGATTCATTAATATGAAGGAGAACATGAACAATTCTCATGGACTCACATCTGGGGAGATGGTTCATTAATATGAAGGAGAACAAGAATGATTGTCATAAAATCACGTCTAGGGAAATGGTTCATTAAGAATCAAGTCTAGGGAAATGGTTCACTAATATGAAGGAGAAAAGGATGATTGTCATAGAATCATGTCTAGGGACACGTTTCTTTAATATGAAGGAGAACAAGGATGATTGTTGTAGAATCACGTCTAGGGACACGGTTCATTAATATGAAGGAGAACAAGGATGATTGTCACGGACTCACTCTTAGGGAAATAATTCATTAGTATGAAGGAGAACAAGGACAATTGTCATGGACTTATGTCTACGGAAGTGACTCGTTAATATGAAGGAGAACAAGGACGATTGTCGTAGAATCATGTCTAGGGACACGGTTCTTTAATATGAAGGAGAACAAGGATGATTGTCATAGAATCACGTCTAGGGACACGGTTCATTAATATGAAGGAGAACAAGGATGACTGTCATGGACTCACGCTTAGGGAAATAATTCATTAATATGAAGGAGAACAAGGGAAATTGTCATGGACTTATGTCTACAGAAGTGATTTGTTAATATGAAGGAGAACAAGGACGATTGTCATGGAATCACATCTAGGGAAATGATTCATTAATATAAAAGTGAAAAAGGACAATTCTGATGGACTCGTGTCTAGGGAAATGATTCAATAATATGAAAGAGAACAAGAACAATTGTATTTAGTGGGAGAAAAATATGGAAGGCACAGGAGGTGAGGCTTTGATGTGAAGACAGAAGAGACTGACCAACTGACATTGAGGACAAGGTTTTTGTAAGGGATGTTGTGAGCTCTATGAAGGTTTGCGGGAAATCCAGTAATGGGAATAGGAGGGTTGCTTTGTTGGAAGGGGAAGGCTGGGAAGAGCTATGGATGTATAAAGTGGGAGGGTGGGGAATGTAGAATAAATAATGTTTATGTCTTGGAAAAAGTCTTATGAGGAGCTTGGTTGGAAAAGCAGGTTTGCTAAAATACCTTAGTTTGCTGGATGTGATGAAGCATTCATAAAGACTATAACAGGATGAAAGGAATGGTGCAGAGAGAATGAAGGAGCATTCAGCCAAAATATATAGGGAATTAGGAGGGAGGCAGGATTTACATACATAGATCAGACTGAAAGAAGGACAAAGATCTCATTTATTTATTTATTTGACATTTGTTGAACGGGTTAGTCCAGCTGGGACAGAGCCCTTTTTCAGTGGACATCCGTGGAGAAAAGCTCCACAGTAATTACATACAATATGTTTAATAAGTATTAAGTTAATAAAACAAGAAAAAAGTACATAGAATAAGTAAAGCAGATTAAGCATGCGTGGCGATTAGAATCAACATTATAGCACATGTAGGTACAATGCAGAGATACAGGATGGAGTGAGTGGGGGTGGGTTCAAACAAATTTGTGTGATATTTCTTTGGGCTCCTTATAGGAAGTGCAGTATCTATAATTACTAGTTTTAAATGCAAATAAATAAGCACTGAAACTCACAGGTATCTCACCTAAGCATTGTTGCAGGGATGCTTTGCCCTCCTGCCATCCTTCATACCTCTCAGCCTTCCAGATTTGCATATGCTGCCCAGATTTTTGCTTCATATTTTTGGAATGTTCTTTATAAAATTTGTGTTTTTGTGGCAAACACTAAGGATTTAAGGCACTAAATAATGACATATGAGTTTCAGACTTCCTTCGACAAATGCATGGCATCACACATTTTGTTATTTTAGAAACGTTCAAAGTTTATAACAGCAATATTTAAAATATGTTGCTGTTTCTAGACCTTTGTCACCCATTATTTTAAACTTTAAACAGATATCTTGTACAAATGAGAGGTACGCCACCCCGTGACATGGGGGAGACTATGCCCCATCCATGTCCCTACTACTTCTGTATTTGGTGAAACTGCTGTAACTCAGTGGAAGGGGAATACTGCAAGGTCCTGCAACATCAGCGTTAGTACATATTTACTTGATTCACAAGTTCTGAGGATTGTAAGTACAGTCCTCAGTATTACTACAGGAATACATTTCATGGAGTTAAGATGGCAAGACTAATATTAGAGGAACAAAAATAGTTGGTGCATAGATGGTATAAAAGTGAGAAATTGAAAGAGGTTTCTTAGATGATGAGAACGTTGAGTATTGGGGGTTCAGCATTGAAGGACCAGGTAATTTCCATATGTGGTAGGGGAATATTAGTACTAATAAGCATTGCAAAGTGGTTAATGGCAAAACATTACATAAGGAATAGACATGGCTTTTTGGGGTGAGGTGGGAAGATCAATGTTGCTTAAAGGTGTGGAGTTTATGCTGGTTGTTTATTGGCTCAGACAGTGATGTAGGACATCTTGAAAGCATGAATTGTGTATACATTTTGTCACATAATTTTTTTTTTAATTTATTTTTTTGTTGACCATGTTGGTCCCTTTTGGCTAGTGGCTTCTTTTCATGGGGATATCCAAAGAGGAATTTATACCACTAGGAAAAATTTCTCTGAGGCATTGTGGAACTTTCCTAAAATATGAAAGTGTTCTTTTGTTGCAGATCATTCACTGAAGTAGTCCATTTGAGGAAGACCACAAAATGAAAGCCAAGCCAAAAAAACTTTTATCAGTTATGAATATATATGAGCTAAATTTCAGAAAAATACCCAAATATCAACATTCACAATGTTGATCAGAAAAACACTGACTTTGCAAATGCTGACATTCTGATATCCATTAGCTGAACATAGGTTCATAGGTTAGTACTAGGCTAACTGCCTTTATGGACCATTTTAAGCCTAGCCAATTATCCCATGTCAGAATCAAACCCTGCGCCTTGTGTTTCTAAGGTAAGCACCTTAACCATTACGCCAACCTCCCAAATGCAAAACATTAATTAAAAAAATAATAAAACACTATTTTTGCAGGGCAGCAAGACCCTGCACCACCATACTCCCTGCTAATAATGTACACTATCTCAGAGATTGCAAAATGTCATGGAAAGGGCGTATTTCCCAACCCCAAGAATTGCGCAATCTCACACACCTGTTGACCATCTGTGGAGTTGACTACATTTTATCGACTAAACACATGTTGACCAAAGGGGGATTTCATAATAGTGTGCTCCCCTATATTCCACCTCTATGACACAATTCAAGAGGAACCTGGACGAGTGGATGGGGTACCGTAAATTCTTACCAGGGATAGAGCCCACAGTCCTCCTGGATATGGCATTACATTGGGATGAAACAGCTAGGCTTGAAATGACCTCTGGGTTGATAGCCTAGTAAATGCCTATGATCCTATGATATCTAGGTATATATTATTATCAGGAAAGCATTTCTGTGGGTTGAGATATTGGTGGTAATATAGGAGCATTCATATTTACTTCACACATTCCTGTAATATTTAGCATTGTTAAAATTTCAAGAGAAAGTTAAGATTATATATGTTTTATTCCTTTAATATTTATATAGCTATAAATAACTGAAGTTTAAATAGTGGAGACTCATTCTGCAGAAGCATCCGATAGTGCTAATGACCCATGCGGTTTTCAGAGTGATAAATGTGATATCCAGGTGTATTAGGATGTTTTCCCTGTCTATATTTCTGTTTTCTCTGTAGTGTGCATGCCGTCTTGATGAGATATTTTTGGGAGTGTAGTTTTGATTGATGATTACTGCAAGATATATAGTTCAATAGATCACTCTGAGTTTCTTCTGCATCTTTTTCTCTGTGCTCATTTGTTTTTCACTGCAAGGGCCATTCTTGTACCTGAGTAATAGATGATCAGGGAAGCTATCACCCAGATAGCCATGGAAGAGTTTGTGCCACTGCCCTTGCCTGGCCTTCATCTTACTGCTGAGGAAGGAGAGTCCTTGTTCCAGTGGCCTCAGCTCCCAACACCAGGGCCATCCATGTTTCAAGAGGGACCCTATTTGTCCTTTATTTTTTAAGGGCTTTAGTTACTCTGATACTCTTTACATTTTCCTAGATCAGTAAAATACCATTATATCACCAACAAACTTTATTATATGTAACATATTAGACCATTGAATATATCGCATTAAAAAAAAAAAAAAATTTGATCTGTATTTGAATTTTTTATGTATCTCTTGGAGCTTTTCTCACCGGGCCTGTACTGAAAATGGACATGTATCTAGCTAGACTAGCCCGGTCAACAAATGTAAAATAAAAATAAAAATAAAAAAGGTTGAGAAACTATGGTGATCCTTTCTCCCCAGCAGCAGCCATGTCCACCATACTATGCAAAGGCTAGGAACAGTTCTGTTATGACCCTGCCTATCCACTAGGTGGCTGACAAGAGCACAGCATCAATTTGGGGCACCCTGTGCTTTTCTCTTGACATGTACAACTGAGCAAACCAACATAAGCTACACACAGCGACCCTCCCCTGCCTGGCTCTTACAGTGCCTAAGCTACTGACTGAATTGTGGTGGTCTGGTTTGTAGTCAAGGCTTTATCTCTTTGCACTTTAGATCCAGGCATGACATATATCTTTTAATTTGTGATTACTTAACCAAAATGTGTTTTGGCAATGCCTATACAACATATAGTATTGCAAGGTTTATTCACATGTATGTAAAGAAGTATTATTGGACTTGGTCTTAAATCTGAGAGGATAATGACTGAGCCTTCCAGCTTGGCTAGAAGTGTAGATGCTACAGACTCTGTGAGTGTGATACCAGATAAACAAATGCTGCCTGTTTGTCTTCTTGTTAACTGCTTTATAACTCCACTTAAAAGATGCATGCTTTTATCATTGTACAAAGCCCTCAGCTGCAGTTTCTGGTATTAAAAGGTGCTGACATGGAATGTCTGCTGTTATAAACTTATGAGGACTGCATTAGCCATTGGTGCTATAAATGTACTTAGATAAGAAACATAATGTTTTGCACCTCTGTAGACAGAATTAACTCCTGTTACACAGACCTTGCCTTCAGTGTCTAACCACTGGCATATAAAGTCACACACAACTGGAGATCGAAATATTGCTAAGAGGTCTTTATTCCTTCTTGCCTCCCTCCTGTTTGGCCTGCAAAAGAAGGATGCCAAGTCTCTTTGGAATTTTGAAGTTGTAAAGAATGGCAGTACCAGAACATTCCTCGATGAATGACTTGATACAAGGTCTCAAGACTTATTATATATTAGCTCACATGTATCAAAACAGAAATCATCAACTGGTTGTTAAAGTGGTAATCCTAAATTACATGCTGTATAACATCATTTAATTTCTGAATATATTTGAGTCAATATCTATTCAAGTACATTTATCTAAGATGCTGACGTAGCTGTTAAACAGCTTAAATGTCATATATCAGGCATTTCATATTATAATTATAAAATGAATGTTGAAGAATAAGACACAAGCATGTGCTGTTGTTATCTGAGGCAGATGCCCTACATTGCTACATTGTATCTGTCTCGTCTTCACTTTGTATTTTCTTTGCCTTCTGTAGTCATAATCTAATAGTAATCAATACTGCTTACCCACTGGGCACAGCAACTCAATTGTAACACTTAAAGGGAAGCCAAACTGTTGAAAACACACCACAATTACAGAAAAAGATTGATTTTATTCTCACCTGTCAGTTCCATTCCAGACACATTCAAATTTATCAAATATGCAATCATTTTCATACAGCGAGCACAGCTTACTGCGGAGGTAATCATGTACCTGATAACAAAGAGCAAAAGAGAAAGAGAGAGAGAGAAGGAGTGAATGAGTCACATCTTAACATCTGTTTCAGTCACAGAGCACAGTAAGATCAAATCAAACATTACAAAACCATACTGATTCCAATGACTTTTGTTGTCATAAACTTCAAAATCTTTTCAATAACACTTTGTTGATTTTAAGGTTTATACTTTATTGTGTCTTTGTTTCTTGCTATCAGCTGTCCTCACTAAAGTTGCCCTGATTTTTACCTGATCCATTCAGTTTTGCGCACTATTGTATATAATAGTTTTGAGAAGGCTGGCATCAAGACATGCCTAAAAGTCTAAATTCTTTACTGCCTGACATTTAAAGGAACTCTAGTTTACTTCACTAAAACAAAAATGGATACCAAATACATGCTTGAAAAAGAAAATAAAGGTCAAAGTTGACCTTTCAAATGTAAGTCATGTTCTAAAATATCCCAAAAGATAAAAAATTAAGCTGGACTATTTTTTTATTTCAGTTTCAGGTAAGTAACTTAATACTTATCTTTCAGGTTATTTCTTAAGAGAACTTCCAGTTGAAGCCTCAGCTTTAACTTTTATGTTCTGTTTACATCTTGTAGTTATAAACCATTTTGTTTTATTTTGTTTCAAAGCCCCACATTTTGTTATTGTACAAGAAGTTATTTTCCAAGGTGGTGTAGATTAGTCCTTCATATGAATATACTGTTCTAACCATTAATTCATTTGAAATATTATGTACTGCTGACATAGTGTATGTGATGTAATGACTTGGAGATAGTTTATTTTTAATTAAGACTGGTAATATATTATTTTACAATGCAAATGAATAATAGCGGCTTGGTGTTATCTCTATGAAAGATTATACAGAATCACCATGCCTGCTATTAGAAATGACAAACATATAATGGAAAACCTTTTTTTCTGAAATGTAAATAGCCTTCCCTATTATGTTGTGTATCAGATTTCACTTTTGTGCTACCAGTAATGCATACATCTGTCTTGTAAATCTCCGGTACATCTTTCTAATAAAAATGTGGCACATTTTTAATTTCATTTTCACTTATAAAAAGTGTGTAGTTTCCATGCTAGAATAGTGTTAGTACAGCTGCGGTGGCCATATAAGAGACCTCTGGTACTCCAATTAATATAAATCACAGTGGATTTTATTTTTTGGGGAGGGGTTGGGAGTATGACATGCAGATGGCTTCAGGGATGGAATTCCCTGTGCAGCATATTCTTTGCATGTCATAAAGTTCAATACAACTGCATACCTGTGGGCAAACTAATCTGAAATGTTTATTGTAATATAGTCAAAGAAGCACAAATCATGATAATTTTTTTCTGAAAGCTATTGCTAAAAGAGTGCAATGCAATGACCTCCCCCTCAAGGACTACAAAGATGATATTGCAAATGATGGTGAAGAGTAATTTCACACTTTACCAGTAACAATCTGTGTGCTTGCTGCAGAAGAAATTTGCCCCTGAGAATTAACACCAGTATTTTCTTATATTGCTATTGAAATGACCTCTACTTACACAGGTGCTGAAAAGTTATTTGCATATTAGTATGGTTGTGTTTTCTTCCAAACGTACAGTCATTTGCTCCATGCATTTCATGGAAAACTGTACTTCTTTTGTAATCTGTCCTATGCCTGAAAACTGCCTTTTTTTCTGTCCCACTGCCAGTCAGAGCAAGCAATGTTTACTTACTGAAGGGGCCCCTATGTTCTGCTATTATGTTGGAATAGAGTCTAATTTTCTTTTATCATACAGTTAAGGAAATAGTTGAGTGAGACCCCATTTTGCACATTGTTACTTATAATCTGTACCACAAAAGTGTTATATGAATGTATGAATGTATAAAGCACTGGGTATGTGTGCTTTTCTCTGTGCATTTATCAGTTTGTACATAGGTTATATATCCATATGTATCATTTTATCATCTGTCTTGTCTACCTGTCTATCCTTATATGCTACTGCTAGATGATTTGTAGGTTAGGTTCTACCTGACCTAAGTTAGTAAAATGTAATTGTATTATATGGACTTTAGACTTTCAAACTGTTATGAAATCACATGAGATACTTCAAAAGAGAGTGCTAGGCAACAGAAATCATTAGATGACATTCTCCATATGTTAGTTTTCTATTTTACTAGACTTTTTTTATATTTACCAGATATTCTGTTTGTTTCTAGTCAGTCACCCCTGTCTTCCAGTTACTACAAAGGTTGATGAATCTGTCTGAACACCATCACAAGTCTAGCCAATAATCAGAGGTCAGAATCAAATCCTGTATGTTGTGTCTGAGAGGTAAAGACCTTAACCATTATACCAAACCCTTCCCTCAAAGGTGTGAAATCAAACCCTGTATCTTGTAACTGTGAGGTAAATGCCTTAATCATTATACTAACACCCCCCACAACAGTCTTGCCTGAAAAGGGGTTGCTGGGCAGGTGATACTGGCAGTCCAGTTATAAATTATTTCTGTGTCCATACGCAGAAATGGCATATATGGACACAGAAATAATTTATAACTGGACTGAAAACCGAGAAAGATTACATGCCAGAAAGTAAGTGATGCATGCACTGACCAGGGGATAGAAGCTGTCCCTAAACTTAAGCCTAACTACTTTCCTATGTAGTTGTATCTTAAAGTGGCAGCCAGGTGACATATGACAATAGTCTTACACTACAATCGAATGCCTTTATGCAGATACTGCCCGGTCATACCTTAAAAAGGTACAGAAATATTTTCCTTAGCCTTGTAGGTATACTTTGTGTCTATAATGTGGAAATGTTGCTGCGAGGAAGTCATGCCCCTCCTCTCGGGCAACTGTGAGCTGTATGCCTTGAAGGGTTTAATATAATTACATTACTTACAGGCGCAGACCTGTCCTCTCTGTAGTGAACTAAACCTGTTTACAAGATGAAGTAGCTGTGATGTGCTGCTCTTCAGAATACGTCTTGGTTACAATAGCATAGTTCAAAACAAATTACAGAATATGACATTACTCTAGTGAACTGTAACATTCAGGGAAGTTTGCTGTAATTACTTTAAGTGCAAGCTATAACATTGTAAGACAGAATGAAATAACAGATCATGGGAATGTCATAAGGAGTTTAATCCCAGGTGAGTGTGCTGTAGAAGAGGCTTTCAGATATCTTGTAAGTGTTCAGGAAAATATCTTTACCAGTAATGCAGACAATTCATCACAATGCCTTTGATTTTTTTTTTCAATTTAACATTATGTTACCCCCAAAATGTGAACATAAAAAGGAAGAGTAAGAATCAGTTGGCAATGTACCTCTCAACCTCTTAGCATATGAAATCTGGACAAAGTCTAAAATAATGGAGGTATGATGGCACAAAAATAGGGCCAGATTTTAAATGTTGCTCTTTTAAACTTAGCCATTTGCTAGAATAACAGGCTTTGTTGTTAGCATGATTTTTTAAAGTCTAAAACACATATTTGCCAGAAGACCATACATTTTATGTGGCACAGGTCAAAAATATTAGGCAAAAATGTGGACATTCTGCGAAAATCTAAACAGTTGAGAGGCATGGGCTGGATCTGGTAAGAGGACAGGTAACCCAGGGATATAATGAACATTTCTTTGTTTGGGACAGGTTGTATCTTAACTCTGAAGAAACAACTGTGCCCAGATATAGGATAGAAATATACTCAGTGATGTAAGATGAAAGGGGTGTGTGCCCCCAGAAGTAGAAAAGGGGTCATATATTATAAAATTAGGTAGAAAGAAAAACATGAAACAAAAGGAAAGAACAGACAATGGTAATAGCAAAGCACCTCTAGTAATCACTTGTCTCTCCTCCAGAGATTCTTCATGGAGTCCACACCTTGGGCACTTGTCTCTTAACATTCCTCCTCCACTGCCTGGAGAGGGGTTGTGATGCCCCACCTCTGGTCCAGTAATCAAGGAGCCTCAATCCTCACCACAAGCACCAGTGGGGGACATACATTGGGAGGATGACAAGTACACACATAGTATTTCCAGAAGCAGCTCTCTGCATCAAGTGTAATTTCCCTTAAGATGACACAGAGACTACAGTCAGTCCAGGGCTGGTTTATCCTTCTTTCTCTAGATCCCCAATAAGACTCCCCACTGGAGATCTCAGCTGAGTGGCCAAGCCAAGACCTCCAACACTCTCTCTGTCCAACCAGTGCTTCATGTCTCTGCCCAAGTAGCTGACACACACACTCCTGGAGATTTGTATTACACACACACACACACACACACACACACACACACACACACACACAGTAACATCAGAGTTCAAAATCACAGGAAATATTTAAAACAACATTGCAGGACAGTCTCAAATAAATAAAGACAACCGTCACCTCATAGCAAGACATTGTCCCATTCGATTCTCAGCTAGAGCGTCTTCAGTCTGGAGGCATACATGAATGGGGCATGCCTTCGTCGAAGGTTGTGCGTCAGGGCTGGTAACCCGGTACGTAAAAATCCACTACCAATCATTAGCAGACCCGTGTTCCGCTGTGGCGACCCCTAACCTGGAAAAGCCGAAAGACACAAGCATCTAAGCTAAACTTTGTTATATTCCTGACTATATCTAAAAGAATTGTACTGTACCCAAGATACTTCAGAGCAAGCAAGCCAAATGCCGTGAGTGAATCTTGATGTTGTCAGGTCAAAGACAAATACAGAATAGGGTATAAGAGACCTCCCAAATTAATATCTCAAATATTACTGCTGAGATAGCTTGCAGAATGACATCATTTCTTGTCATCTGACTCTATAGCAGGTGAAAAACAACCACTGATACAGCTGGTAGCATTCAGCATCTACCTGTGAAAATACATACACAAGGGGTTTTCCTCAAATCTTGATACTTGCTAGAAGTCATAAAACAATAGAACACTTGCAAGAAAATGCAGAAAGTCCCCTAGTTTTAGACATTTTGTCTCCTTGCTGCCACAAAATAATTTAATTTCAGCTATATTTCTGAGGCTAACCTCTTGCATTCCAGTTTCCACCATTAAAATATATACATTCAAACAGTTACAGTAGTGTATGTAAATTTCTGTTCCCTTCCAGTAGGGTACACTGTGGATACATCTTTAAGCTCAGTACTTTACAAACCCTTTTCAACACACAAGTCTGTACAAACCAGTTTGATATACACATAACATACAGTACTAATAAGGTTATAACACAAGCATCTTACATGAAACATGTTGGCATTCACAAATGACACATAACCATTTACAAAAATTCCAGACAGCTGTGTTGGCAGTATCTCTCTTTGTCACACTTCTATAAAAATCATGTTGATAATTCACAAATGACATATAATTATTTACAACATTCCAGACAGCTGGGTGGCACTATCCCCTTTCGTGACCAGGTGACAATTCTATAACTCATTAATCTTCTCTCTTCCCCCAGCCACAGTTTTATAGTGCCTGGACCAATAATCAAACCCAAGCCATCTGGGTCATAGTCAGGGCTTTATCCTTCTACATCATAGAGCTTGCTCGCTACTCTTTTCATAGTTAATATAGAAATAAACAGTAACCGTTTTACACTTCATAAAGTACACATGTAACATTTCCTAAATGTACCTTAATAGAAACACCTATCTCGTGTTCTATTTTAGGTTTTGTTTATGTTGCTGATAGTTATGGGGGAGAGAAACAACAGAACAGCTAGTAATGATGCCAGCTTCCTAGAGCACTGGAAATGCACTGCAGTGTGCATAACGTTTGACTACTGTGATGTTATTGGCACAGCTACTAGCTTTCTAGAACCACTGCCAGTGCACTGTGGTGTGCATGTTATTTAGACTACTGTGACATCATCGGCACAGGTGCCAGATTTCTAGAACCACTGCAAGTGCTCTGCAGTGTGGTTGACTTTATATTACTGTTGTGCTGTCAGCAGAGATAAGAGCTTTCTAGAGCTACTGGAAGTACACTGCAGTATGCATGACTTTAGACTATCATGATAGCATCAGCATAGATACAAGCTTTCTAGAACCACTTCAAGGGCACTGCAGTGTGGTTGACTTTATATTACTGGCATACTTTTGGCATATATACCAGCTTTCTAGAGCTACTGGAAGCGCACTGCAGTGTGCATGACTTCAGCCTATCATCATATCATCAGCATGCATAACAGCTTTCTAGAACCACTGCAAGCACACTGCAGTGCAGTGCACTTGATTTTATATTGCTATCATGCCATCAGCATATATACCGGTTTTCTAAAACTACTGGAACTGCACTGCAGTGTGTTTGACTTTTAACTATTGTGATGTCATTGGTACAGCTGCTCTGCTAGAGTTTCAAAACAATGTCAGGATTTTCTTTCAACTTCTGATGCAGTCTTTTTTTTGTTTTGTAATTATTTGTTTACACTTTGTTGGTTGGGTTAATCCACTAGGACCGTGGCCTCTTCATGGGTGATTCAATGTGGTATTCATTCTGACTAAGATGAATTTGTTCATTGTATTGAGGAAATTCCCAAACTCATTTCAGCAGAGGACATCAAATGGTTGCTACTACTGAGGGCAACCAAGATAGCAGATGACAATGCAGGAGTAATGGAGACTGTTACCGTACTGGAGGAAGCACTGTCTGTAGACTATGGATATCTGGATGGAAACACAGAATGTCAAAATCACTGAGGTATCAGAAGGAGGGCTTGATAACACTGTTTTACTTCTTTTCAGAGAAGTAGAAGGAACATTATTATTATTATGGGGAGAAGAAACACCACCTGATGTTTATGTTATCAGATGAGTGTGAAACCGCTACACAGACTGTAGGAATGAGTTCAGGAGTAGATCAGACAATGCTGAGGTGGCTTCATAAAGTAAGTCTGTATAGCACAGGCAGTTTTCAGTTATGTGGAAGTCTCTTATGAGTATTACAAAGAAAAAAGGTACTGGCTATATGTAACTTGGGACAAGATTGTTGAATGTCTGGGTTTTAAAGCCCAGGATATACAAACACTGACTCATTTGGGATCAGAAGCTTTTTTGTGAAGTAACCTTTTATTCTATAATACTAGCAAAAACGTTTTTGGCTTGTATAAATGGTAAAAAGATGACTTTCACCACCACTATCCAGCACTGTTGCAGTCCAAGAACTCAGCAAGCAGGTACAGAGTGGTAAAAACCAACCAGCAAGAAGAAAGAATACGCAGCAGGATAAAATGCTGTTACAGAGTCACATATAATACGATACCAATAAATAAATAAGTAAATGTGAAAAATATGCATTCATACAAAAGAAAATCCTTAATACCCATATAACTTAAGAAATTACAAACATTAAAAATGAAAACTACTTATATAACACATCCTCCTAAATCTACACATTCAAAATACTTTTGGAAATATGAATTCTTGCTGTTGTCAGACATTAACCTAAATAAATATGCATACTACCACCCAGTGGCAATGGAAAGAATAACATACAACCGCAAAACAGAAAAATACTAAAAAAGAATTAGAAAACCTCATTAGGTCCTTAGGAAAAAAAAAACAGTCTGAAGAGGAATAATAAATACATCTTTGTTCCTTAATACTTAATATTTGCAGCTGTTCATATTTATGAGTAACTTTGATACAGACCATATTAATGCCATAAAAACTGAACTTGGCCACAGGATCTAAAACAGAATGTTAATACACTATTTTACTGATTCTTTGATGCATGATGTCAAATGCTAAATGTTCAGATATTTGTGATTAAAGCATTAAAGATGTCTTGCCCACATAAATTCTTGGCATATGCAAACTACTAAGTTAATAGCATTCTCACCTCTACATGTAATGAAACTCCTGATCTCATACATTTTGTGGGAATTCCTAGAAATGTTTTTTTTTTTTTTTTTTTTTTTTTTTTAGTTTTTAATAACATATTGGCACAGGATACAATTCTCACACAGGTTTATAGGCAAGTATTAGGCTTGCTGCCCTTGGGGCCATTTTAAGCCAACCCTAAAAGCATCTGTACACTGGATTCAGACTCTGCATCAGCTGTTTTCTTTCTCTGAGCTCACTGCACTCACACCATGTGCCACAAAAGTTGGACATAGAAATTTGAACATCAGACCTTTTTTTTTTAAACCTAACATTAACCACAACACCAGAAAATATACATGGAAACCAGACATGCAATATGCTATCATTTAAGTTTTTTTGTGTCATAGAAATATAATGCCCTTTCCTATATGAGCTAAGAAATTCTCCCACTTTCTTACCTCTCTTGCATGCAAAAGGAAAAAACTAGAGTAACATATTATTAATTTCAGGTTCAGCTTGTGGGATAATGATTAAGAAAGGGAGAGATATTGAAGGAATTAAAAGAGCCAGTTATAAGCCTTTTCTGCTCTTTACTTGATCCAGTAACTGCATAGTTAAATCTTTAGTTAAGACAGACATTGCAGATTTATCTTTATTTAATTATTAATTATTGTATTTTTTTACTGGGATAGTCTGACTGGGCAGGTAATCTACCCTTTTCAATGGAGGCCTGTTGACAAAAGCTCCAAAAGAAATACACAACAAAATAAGTAAGTATGTGTTTCAGAGTAAACAAATTACACATAATAGGTTTCATAGGGGTGTATATCATAATCTCAAAGTCTGAAATGTTTGAATCACATAACATTGAACAAAAATGATCGAACTGCAAAACCTTGAAATTGAAAAAGAAAAACCTTTTGAAGTGTAGATCAAAAACAAATTGCCCCATGCAGGGCACTTTGCCCCTGCCACTTAAATTTACCACTTCCAAGATCGCACTTCAGTGCACTACAGAGCAGAAATGGAAGATTTCCATTTCCTACACTGTAGCGCAATCTGGGAGTTGGTATATTTAAATAGCGGGGGGTGTGGGGGGTGCAGGGGAGCTTGCTCCCCTGCCTACACCCTTCATGTTTCATGTCCCCAATGGAAACTGCCATTTACATCATTTCGATGTTTTCATGGTTCAATCACTTCAGTTCGATGTTAAGTGATTCGAACTTTTAAACATTCAATGATGTGATATAAACCCGTTTCATAGTATGCATACTACATACAATGCTAAATTTGATATTTGGTAAAATTAGCTATTATCCATAAATGTAGTTAAAGGTGCACAAATGCACTTACACTTTTTTCTCTTCCATTAAGCATTATTTCTTCTTCCTATCTCACTTTCTAGCTATGGCAGCTGACTTTCTAACAACCACTACTATCTCACTAATTTTTCCTGTCCTCTATCATTCCTTTTAGCACCTCTTCCCATGCTTTTAGCATTATATCTGTGTAAATATGTTATATATATTACTCTATTAAAATATATGAGTCATATCTAATGACAGCCAATCACAAAAGACAGTCCTCCTCAACTGTCAACACCATAAACCACGTACATAAAAGTGACTCTTTTCTTTTCTGTTTTTCTTCTCATACAATGTATTATTAATCTAAAATGTGTTAATATCCTGCAATGTAAATATTGTTCTTACTGTACTAACACAATATGAGCTATTGTAATATTTGTTTTTTTCACTATCTGTTCAAAGCAAAGTGATATTGTAAATTTCTGTTCAATGAGTTTTTCTCCCCAAACCACTGCTGAAAACAGGACTGTAATCCTAGCTAGACTCTCCCAGTAAACAAATGGCAATACAGAAATAAAGAACACTGTAGTTTGTAGAACCAAAGTAGCAATACCACAGGGTTTAGTTCAGATCAAGGTTTAGCTTTTGTATCCTTATAGGAGAGAGAGGGAGAGAGAGAACAAGAATGCAGTAAAACAGATAAAGAAAGTGAAAAATGAAGGCAAGAAGGGAGAGAAGCTGTTGTGAGAAGCTGATGAGGAAAATATAAATAAGATGATTAAAGAATGTCAATAAAAAGGTATAGACATTTGATATATATAAATATATATATATATATATATGTATATATATATATATATATATATATATATATATATATATATATACATACAAAACCAAAAAAAAAAATATATATATATATATATATATATATATATACACACACACACACACACACACACACACACACACACACACACACACACACAAACACACACACAGACACAAAAGGCAACAGACCCTCCCCCCCAAAAAATAGGCTCATTTTAAGTCTGAGAAGATTTTTGTAAAAGACTGATGAAAGGAAAAGCAGTGACGGTAGTTAGATTATTTAGGAGAGGCACAGGAACACAGCTAAATATTCATTAGGTAGTCATTAGACTATCTAGGGGAGGTGCATGAACACAGCTAAATATTTGTTACGTAGTCGTCAGACTAAAAGAGGCTTATGAACACAGCTAAATACTCATTAGGTAGTCATTAGACTATCCAGGAGAGGCTTATGAACACAGCTAAATATTCATTAGGTAGTCGTTAGACTAGGAGAGGCGCATGAACACAGCTAAATATTTGTTAGGTAGTCATTAGACTATCTAGGAGAGGCGCATGAACACAGCTAAATACTCATTAAGTAGTCATTAGACTATCTAGGAGAGGCACATGAACATAGCTAAATATTCATTAGGTATTATTATTTGATTTAGTTATCATCAGCACTCTGTTCCCAAGGCCTACATGTCCACTGGGAGTGTAGTACTGAGAATATTATATAGGCTTGGGCATTTGTCTGGCTCATATATGAGTATATTGGGATCCCCTACACTACACCGATACACCACAAACCCGACAGCCAAAACGCCAACACCAAAACATCGACATCACACAAAACCGACAGTCCACATTACCGAACACCATAACACCGACTCACAACACACACATAACACAAGCACACCAAAAACCTTACATACCTACACTAAACCTTACATACACAACTATATATGCACTAACCTTAACCCAAACCCTAACCCTAAGGTCCGTCACTATCGCACACTTACCTTACCCACACCCTAACCCTAAGGTCCGTCACTATCGCACACTTACCTTACCCGCACCCTAACCCTAAAGTCATCACTATCGCACACTTACCTTACCCAAACCCTAAGGTCCATTACTATCGCTCACTTACTTTACCCGCACCCTAACTTCCGTCACTAGCGCATACTTACACAGTCGTGCTCATTTCACATGTCAGTGTTTTCAGAGTCGGGATTTCGAACTGTCGGTCATTTCTGTTGTCAGTCTTCCGGTCTCGGTGTTGTGAATGCCGTTCTTGTGTACTGTCGGTCTACTGAAGTAGACCCATATTGGGATCCCCTACACTATACTGACACACCACAAACCTGACAACCAAAATGCCAACACCAAAACACCGACACCACACAAAACCGACAGTCCACATTACCGAACACCATAACACCGACTCACAACACACACATAACACAAACACACCAAAAACCTTACAAACTTACACTAAACCTTACATACACAACTATCTATGCACCAACCTTAACCCAAACCCTAACCCTAAGGTCCGTCACTATCGCACACTTACCTTACCCGCACCCTAACCCTAAAGTCCGTCACTATCGCACACTTACCTTACCCACACCCTAACCCTAAGGTCCGTCACTATTGCACACTTACCTTACCTGCACTCTAACGTCCGTCACTAATGCATACTTACGCAGTCACGCTCGTTTCACATGTCGGTATTTTCAGAGTCGGGATTTCGAACTGTCGGTCATTTCCATTGTCAGTTTCCCGTATATTGTGGTAAATGACTGGTGGTAAGCACGTTATAAAATGCCTTAGTTCTAGCCACTGAAGTTGCTTTAGTGCAGGGCAGTCCTTTTTCTCCTAATAGGCAATCAGCAAACCACAGGCAGATGCTGATGGAAGAAGGCTGGCACACTCAGGTCACCCATGTCTTGCAGGTAAGCCCTCTGTAGCTTCATTTCCCACTGTTACCTGTGTTTCCATATGCTTAGACATGTTTCTACTGTCTTCTGAATGGAAGATATTCGTTCATCCCCTCCATACAAGCATACACACAGTTTCATTTCCAGTTTTGCTGCACGTTACTTTAGGGTTGTCTTGTTATGATGCATTGTCCTAACTGGCTTTGTCCTGGACACTTTGTCTACTTTATATCTTTTTGTTATCATGCACTCCTTTCATTCTTATGTACCCCCCCATATATCTGATGATTGACCCTCCTTAGACCATCACTTGTTATTTAGGCATACAAGCGCTCTCAGCTTTCTCCATTACTTCACCTTCTTCTTACACTGATAATCATTCTCTGACTCACTCCTTTATTATTCTACCCCATACTTCCTTCACACTATTTTATAGCCATCTTCACTGTATTCCCAACAGATACTTTATGCTTATGTAATTTTCACTTTTGTTCTCACTTTGCTGTAGTAGTATTTACTAACCCTGTTCCAAGGATCTCCAGGTGTATTATGACTGCTGCTCATGGGCTTTTTTACTTTTGCCCCTCTCAGCGTCTCCATGTGGATGAGGTTCATATCAAGGGTATTACTTTTGATGGTGAGTTTCTCACCTTTTGCTTGAATCCAGCTTCCAATTTTATAATTTCCCTCTACACCTAAAAGGTGGATACCTACTGGTGTACTGTTAGATTATTAAGACACCATTGATATGTATGCTTCTTCTCAGAAGACACTGGAGGGTATAAATGTATCTCCAAACACCATCATATTGGGTGACTTCAACTACCCGAATATAGACTGGGAACATTACTCAAGCCCTAACTTTCTAGCCCAACGGTTCCTGGAGTTCATAAATTCAAATGCCATGGAACAGCTAGTCACTGTTCCCACAAGAGGAGAAAATATACTAGATCTCATTGTCACAAACATGGGGACAAAATGCTCCACACCGGAAGTATATCCCTCATTGGTGAGATCTGATCATAAACTAATTTCACTGGAAATCCACATCCCGCCCCCACCCCAAACAAAAAAGACCATAGTGAAGAACTTCTCTAAAGCAAACTTCACACTACTCAAGACTGGTGTGGTATCCTTCAAGGCCCCTGAGCCAGAGGAAACCACAACCCAAGCTGGAAGCCCTTACAAATGCCTTCTATGAACACCTCCAGGACTGCATGGATCAGGCAATCCCAAATAAAACCAAGACTCTTTCCACAAAGGGCAAACGTCCAGTCTGGTGGACCCCAGCCATTAACAAACTTTACAATAAGAGGAGAAAGCTATTACATGATAGAACAAAATCCATAAAAGGGAAGTCACCCCTGATCATTATTAGTAAAAAATTACGAGCACTCATAAAATCAACTAAGGCCAATTTTGAGAGAAAAATTGCCATGGATTCAAAGGAAAATCATAAGGCCTTTTTCAGCTATGTTAGGAACCTGGGTGGAAACTCACAGATATGCTCAGAATTAGTCCAAAATGATACAAAAATCACTGAACCCACAGACATTGCCAACATACTGGCAGACAGGTTCAGTGCAAACTTCACCCCCGTCTCCGCCCCTAAAGGAGAGATAACTATCCCAGCCGAGTGTAGCTTCCCGAACATCTCAAATGCGCAGGTGAAAGCTGCTCTCTCTAAAGCTAAAAACACAGCATCAATGGGACCGGATGGTGTCCCCGGCTGTGTGCTACACGAGCTAAATGAGGAATTAAACCCGCACATAAGGCAGCTGTTTAATCTCAGCCTTACCACAGGATACGTGCCCAAGGAGTGGCGACGGCAACTGTGGTCCCACTCCACAAAGGCGGCGCCTCTACGGACCCTGGTAATTACCGCCCCATAAGCTTAACAAGTCTAGTCTGCAAAGCTATGGAGAGGATCATAATGGAGCTCATAAACAAGGATATAGGGACTTGCAGACATTGGACCCGACCCAGTTTGGCTTTGTCAAGGGAAGATCATGCCTTTTGAACTTGGTCGACTTCTTCGAAACAGTCACCAAGGCCATTGATGAGGGAAAAGCAGTCCATACAGCCTACCTTGACCTTGCAAGGCTTTACACAATACCCCACTCGGGTATTGTAGAAAAACTTACCAGCTTAAATGTAAACCCATATGTCACAAGATGGGTTGCAAACTGGCTTAAGGACAGAACCCACAGGGTTAGAGTTGCTGGCGCTGTGTCAGACTCCAAGCCGGTCACAAGTGGTGTCCCACAGGGCTCGGTCCTTGGCCCCTATTGTTTGGCATCTACTTCTCAGAAGTACAGGCCAACATGGGAGGACTTTGGCTGACAAAGTTTGCAGACGACTGCAAACTGGGCGCCATAGTGGAAAGTGCATCGGACATGGATATCCTTCAGAAGGGACTCACGGAAACAGATAGCTGGTGCCAGAGCCATGGCCTGAAGTTAAACGCCAAAAATGTATAGTCATACCCTTCGGGAAAAACAAGGTAACCCCAAGCTACCATATAGGTGGCAATCCACTAAGGACAGAAGAGGTTATCAGGGATCTGGGGACCCAGGTTGACAGTGGCCTTTCTTTTGACACTCACATTGCTAAAGTGGTTAGAAAGACCTTCTACATTGCCCATCTGATCATGAAGGGATTCACATCCAGATCTAGTGAGGTCATTGTTCCACTGTACTCTTCACTTATCAGACCAATGATCGAGTACAATGCCCCATTCGGGATGTATCTCACCCGACATCTGCAGCAATTGGAGAGACCCCAAAAGTTCCTCACCAAAAGGATAAAGGGACTCCAAAATCTGTCATATGCTGCCAGATTGAAGAAACTCCAGCTCTATTCAGTCGCATACCGTCTGCTCAGAGGTGACATGTGCCTGACATACAAGGCCATGTCCAACCCGGAATTAATGGACATGCGCCACCACAAAAATCCAAATCCACCAAAACCACTAGAGCAAGCGACTTAAACCTTAGCACGGCTATAAATAGGACGTGCTGGAGGGATAGATTTATCACTCAGAGACTCCCTATGCTGTGGAATAAAATCCCGGTCCATGTGAGGCAGAGCACCTCGCTGACTCTGTTCAAGAGAAATCTAGACCTGTGGATGGGAGATCGTAGGTTTACCCCGGGAATCATATCTGTGTCACTGCTGGACAGAGGCACAACAAACTAATGGGCACAGTATTTTTTCATATAAGGGGTGGCGTAAGCCACAAAAATTTGGGCTAGGCTTATAAATGCCTTAGGGCAGATAGCCTAGTATAAACCTATGAACCTATGAACCTATAATACTGTAGCTGAGTATGCCTTTACCCCATCTTCTTCTTCATCATTATCTTCTAGCTTTTGGGCTACCATATCTCTTAATCTGTTTTTTCCATTCCTCATCTGTAACTTCTTCCTTGGTATACCTTCTCTCCTCTTGAATATACACTGTCATATCTCCCCATCTTCTTTCTGCTTCCCAGACAACCTAAATTTAGATGATACCTTATCGATGTCCCTATCAGCTGTAACCCATGCTTATGTCATGGCCATATTGTCTGTATTTCCATTCACAGACAACAGTAGCAGGTTATACTGCACGCAGCCCTTTTTTATTCCCATTTATGCCTTCCAGTCTGTTTTTCATATTATCATTCTTGTCTTTCTTCTCCACATCTACTACTCACTCAGTCAATTTTAGTTTCAAAGGACTACGTTTTATTTTACTTTGACATTGTCTAATTCCAGTTCACTGACTTACGACAACCATTAATGAGAGTATTAGAGTACTTTAAATGCAGCGGTAAATTGTTAGTGATTACAGTCCTATATGATGCATACAATATATAATGTCTGCACTTTACAGTCCTATATGATGCATACAATATGTAATGACTGCACTTTACAGTCCTATATGATGCATACAATATATAATGCCTGCACTTTACAGTCCTGTATGATGCATACATTATATAAAGTCTGCACTTTACAGTCCTATATGATGCATACAATATATAATGCCTGCACTTTACAGTCCTATATGATGCATACAATATGTAATGACTGCACTTTACAGTCCTATATGATGCATACATTATATAATGCCTGCACTTTACAGTCCTGTATGATGCATACATTATATAATGCTTGCACTTTACAGTCCTATATGATGCATACAATATATAATGCCTGCACTTTACAGTCCTATATGATGCATACAATATATAATGCCTGCACTTTACAGTCCTATATGATGCATACAATATATAATGACTGCACTTTACAGTCCTATATGATGCATACATTATATAATGCCTGCACTTTACAGTCCTGTATGATGCATACATTATATAATGCTTGCACTTTACAGTCCTATATGATGCATACATTATATAATGCCTGCACTTTACAGTCCTGTATGATGCATACATTATATAATGCTTGCACTTTACAGTCCTATATGATGCATACAATATATAATGCCTGCACTTTACAGTCCTATATGATGCATACAATATATAATGCCTGCACTTTACAGTCCTATATGACGTATACAATATATAATGCCTGCAATTTAGCTTGACTGGTTGTCACTGTTTGTCTTGTACGTTATTCTGGCACCTTCTTCTCCATTTTCATCATTTGCGATGCTGTTTAATTATATTATTTATTGCTGTATACCCAACCCTCTACCCAGCTATTCCATATACTTTAGCAATAATCCATGATTTTGTGTGGATATGTCAGGATTTACACACAGTTGGTGTGGTTTGATCATGTGGGCAAGGCTCAACTGATTAAACTATGCCAGTCATGGGTAAATCCAGACATACTTACAAACAGGAGTGGACTACTGTTATTATACAATCACATTATTTAAGAAAGAAACTGCTTACCTTTCTCAAATAACATGATTATATAATGGGACTGTCTCAATGACTGCACAGACACCAGCATCTTATAAAGTAAGGAGTGCTTGCAGGGAGTACAGTTTCTTATTTAGACTCATAGCATTAAGTAGCAGTACTTTGGTTTTATATAGAGAGGATTTTGCTGTTGGGAGGTTGGTTATTTTGACACTGTCTAAAAAAAAGGTACATTAGGAGTGGCTAATGCCTTTGCTAGTATCTAAAAGCCTAGAGCAGTCAGGTGCAAACCATCTCTGAAACAGTCTGACCTGTCGACCATGCCTTCTCAGGCTCACAGATATTGGATTCCCCTGGACTGACACCAGAAGCTAAGCCAATTGTGCCTTCCACAATCAAAGCTATACGAAGAGACATGACCAAGATCTCAGATAACAAACTATATGAAAAGAGACATGACTGAGGACTGAAATTATGTGTCACAGGCAGGTATAATCCTAGCCTTGAGCAGCATTCTACTGTCTCCAAGGATGATGCCACAATACAAACAAAAAATTATTGACTTTAACAATTGGCTTAGCGTCTGGTGTCAGTCCAGGGGGATCCAATATCTGTCAGTCTGGGAAGACATGGTCGACAGGTCACACTGTTTCAGAGATGGTTTGCACCTGACTCCTCTAGGCTTTTAGATACTAGCAAAGGCATTAGCCACTCCTAATGTACCTTTTTTTTAGACAGTGTCAAAATAACCAACCTCCCAACAACAAAATCCTCTCTATATAAAAGCAAAGTACTGCTACTTAATGCTATGAGTCTAAATAAGAAACTGTACTCCCTGCAAGCACTCCTTACTTTAGAAGATGCTGGTGTCGGTGCAGTCACTGAGACATGGTTAAAAGGCACAGAAAGCACCTCAGCTGTGCAGGGCTACAATGCCTTCCATACATTCAGACCACAAATTAAGTGTGAAAAACCAAAGGAGAAGGTGTATCCATCTTTATTAAGGATAAGTAGATCTCGAGACTGGTCAAACAGTATGACTCTCTTGAGCACTCCATGTCCAATTAACTATAGGCAAAGCCCCCTACTACATCATATCTAGTTATAGGTCCCCCACCATGTCATACCTAGACTTACTGGAGTCACTTGCCATGCAGCCCAACACCTTACTCATGGGTGATTTTAATTATCCTACCATCGATTGTGAAACATACATGACCACAAACACTGACTCAGAGATTCTTGGACTTTGTCAATGCAAATGCTCTGGAACAACTGATCAGCACACTCACAAGAAGTACTTACTAACATGGGAGAGCACTGCACCCCACATGCGATGTCTTCTCTGGAAAGATAAGACCATAATTCAGTCTTGTTCAATGTAATCATAAGACCAGATACCCCATCAAACTCAAAAATGCTTAAGAATTTTTTAAAGACAAATTACCTCCTAATAAGTGATGGTATAAGAAGTTTCAAAGCCCCCTCAAATGCTGATAACACAGAGGTGTACACCAATGCCCTGTATAACCACTTAAGGAGTTGTATAGAATTGGCTGTACCTGATCAGATTAAAACCAGATTTTGCCGAAAAAAACAAACCACCCTGATGGACCCCTACTATAAACAGGCTATACAACAACAGCAAGAAACTAATATCCAAGAAAAAGTGGGAAGTGGTTCAGCAGAGGAAGATATCCCTCTGTAGCTTAAACAAACAAATTGGAGATCTTGTCATGTCTTCCAAAGCTAATTAGGAAGCAAAAATAGCCTCTCTAGCTATGGATAATCACAAGGCATTCTTTAACAATGTCCAAAATCTGTGCTAAACTGGTTGTGGATGCTAACACACAAACTCATCTAACAGTAATAGCCAACCTGCTAGCTGGCAGATTTGGAGGAAACTTCACACTCCTGTCCCCTCCAGTTATCCCCCAAAATATACCTGCCATCATTCCTCAGCCTACTATCTCAAAAGAGTAGGTCATCTTGGTGCTCTCCAAGGCCAAAAACATGCTCTCAATGGGATGAGACAACATCCCAGGTTGCTTTTTAAACAACTTAAAACATGACCTAGCCGACCCACTTCGATCCCTGTTTAACCACAGTCTGCAAAATGGCTATGTTCTGATGGAATGGAAGACAACAACAATAGTCCCTCTCCACAAAGGAGGACCTTCAACTGACCCTGGAAATTATAGGCCTATAAACTTGACTAGCCTCATCTGCTAGGCCATCATTATGGACCTTATTAACAAGGACACAGGTAATCTTCAACCTCTGGACTCAACCCAATTCGGATTCATTAAAGGTAGATCATGCCTGTTAAACATGGTTGACTCTGAGAAAGTCACCAAGGCCCTGGAAGGCAGAAAGACAGTGCATACTGCATATCTTGACCTGGCCAAGGCATTTTACACAATCCCCCATTCAGGTATTATAGAGAAACTCTCCCAATTGGGAATTAACCCCTACATTGCCAGATGGTTATCCAACTGGCTCACTGACAGGACAAATAGTGTCAAAGTGGGTGACTTCATCTCTAGCAAAAGACCAGACACCTGTGGCACACTACAGGGTTCTGTGCTGGGCCCCTTATTGTTCAGAATTTATTTTAGAAGTCCAGGCATACATGGATGGCCTGTGGCTGACCAAGTTCGCTGACGATTGGAAATTGTGAGCAATCACTGAGTCCCGCAACAATGTTAATATACTGCTGACAGGATTAACGCAGACAGATGATTGGTACCAAAACCACAGACTAAAGCTAAATGCAAAACAAATCATTATTATTCCCTTCGGAAAAGTTGACATCCCTGCTAATTTCATTATAGAAAGTGCCCCCCTAAGTTAGACCCAGTGGTATGTGTTTTGGGTACTCAGATTGATAGCAGTCAGAACTTTTACCACCATCATGTATCCAAAGTAGTAAAGAAATCCTTCCATGTGGCACATCTTATAAGTAAAGGCATCACATCTAAATCTATGAATGTTATAATTCCATTATACTTGGCCTTCATCAGACCAATAATTGAGTACAATGCTCCCTTTTGCATATATCAGACACCTGCAACAATTGTAGAGCCCATAGAGGGTTCTCACCAAGAAATTACAGGGTACGCTAAACAAGTCTTATACAAAAAGACTGAAAGCCCTGTCACTGTATTCTGTCTCCTACAGGTTGCTAAGGGATGACCTGTGTCTAACTTACAGGGAAGTCTCTGTCCTGGGCCTGATGGAAATACTGCACATTCATAAATAAAACTGCATGAGGGTTACTTGCTCCAGGGATCTTAACCTAGCCTCTGACATGAACAGGTCATGCTGGAGAGATAGATACATCTCCCAGGGAGTGTCACTTGCTTCCAGTTCATGTGAAACAAATCCCCTCTCTGACCATCTTCAAATACAACCTAGATCAATGGATGGGTGCCCACAAATTCACTCCTGAAGTGGAGCCCATGTCCCTCCTGGACAGAGGAAATTGGTATTAACTATCATAGACCCCTACCTCTGCAAATGTCACTCATCTAACCACTAACAACTGGGGCAACTCAGGATAAATATGGGTACGCTTGTAAGGACTCTAGGGCCATTATCCTAGTAACCTTATATGAACCTATGATGTAGTGTGAATGCTTATGGCACCTATGTTGGCACGCTTGCAATTTTTGTGGTTTAGTCCCCTGTCTCTGGATTTTTTTAAGCATGACATTTTATTAAAAAATTATGAGAGGACAGAAATAAGAGGAAAATGAGAGACATTATGCAAATCTCTAGACAGTTGACAGGTTTGATTATCATATAGCTGGTAATCATACCTCTTGGCTGTGTAGAATTTTACAGATTGTCCTTGATTTTCCCTATCCCTCATAATATGGGGCAGAATAATTGTTGCCCTGTCCCTCATAAAATATGGTAGTAGAGTTGCTTAAGAAGACTTCTGCAGCTGGACTTTTTCATTTGGGTTTTGCTCATTTTACAATAGGCACACCGATTTTGTTGTCCAGTCAGCATGCTCATTTTAGAATACTAATGTCTCTTTATTTTAAAATGTGTAGTATTGCTCTGTTTATATTCTCTCCTAGTAGACCAGAGTGTTACTTCAAGCAGGAATATCCTTTTTAACAAGTATTTGTCATTTAAAAAACATTCTAGCTATATCAATTACTTCAACTGTATTACTCTTTCTGTAAGATTTTGGGTTGCCATTTAAAAATATAGTAGCATTGCATTTTGGAGTCCTGCCACATTTACGTAGAAGTAAGTCACAGTACGGTAGGGATAAAATGCATTAAAGGAGCCCATCCATTCAGTGTAAGACATTATTCTACATTTATGTGAAATGCTAAAAAAAAGTCAGTCAGTCAAACAATAAACCTCATTGTGAAAAGTGGGAAAGAACAGTGTTGTTTTTCTTTAATGCAGTGTAAATCATATGACATGGCATTCATAGATATTGTTTTGAGATCTCATGTCTAACGTTCTGATTATTGTCTTCATAGAAAAACTATTAGCATAAGCCGTTCACAGTTTCTTCCACAAAATATTAATTTGCAGTGCATATTTTATTCCAATCCATCTCACAATTGTCTAATTTGAGAGTCACACTATTAACCCATATTAAGCCACAAACTGACCATTGTCAAATGAATAGGAAATGCTGTTTATTAAAGTTGTACGGTAGATAAGTTCTGTGTCTTGTTCACTTGTTATATAAATACCTGGATTGGATTTTATACCGAGATTAGGTTCAGTTTTTTTCTTTCTTTTTCTGTCTAACACTGCTTTCATGCGCAATTCACGAATAAAGCATTTGTTTCTGTAGACAAGACATTTGCATATACTTTGAAGAGAATTAATATTTTTTAACCAACAATTGATTTAAAGCACTGGTATTTTATTGAAAACATGCTGTCACATTAACATATGCCACTGTTTTGCTTTACACTGTGATTGCCTTGTCAATCATTACAGATAGAGAAAGTTTCCTTAGGGGGCTTACCTGATAAGTTTCAATAGGCCTGTTCTCCATGTTTACATCCCAAACCTTGACTGTGAGGTAATCCCTTGTCATTATATACCTTCCACTGTGACTGAATTTGACATCTGATATTGATGAGATGATTTCAGAGAAAAATGATCTATTACTCGGATCCTCTGGTTCTTCAAAAACTAGAGTAAAATGAATGCAGAGTGTGGTTAAAGGCAGACTGGTTATGTCAAATACTAGGGGACTGACAATGTCTTTGTTTTGCATATCACAAGGTTTTGCCATGTTAGATGTTTGCCGTAAGAATGAGTGAAAGCAAAGTACCTGTATATCTTAGCATTCCTTTTGCTAAGACATTAAAATTCTACTGTATAAAGAAGTGTCAGATCAATACTGAAGGGAAAATGTAAAACAGTTTTTACAGTCTTATGATTTTCTTACCAACCAGGATGCAGACATTGAAAGATGTTGCAACAAATAATAATACAATAATTGCATGGATAATACAAATCAATACAACTGCAATTTAAATGTGTGAACTTATTACATAGGTGAACTGAAGACAGACTCAACAAACATCCACTCAGAAAACACCATCTTAATTATTTCAGCAATGCCAAGTACAAGGTAATGTAAAACTGAATATGGATAACTTCTAAGCTTGACTGTGTAAGGGCATATGACTTTCAGTTCTCTAACATCTGCATGTATGTGTTCTTCACAAATGTCTTCTGTACTTTATCAATGCCATATTTAGACCACAGTAAACTCTGGTTACTGTTAACTTGTATCAAGTTTTCTAGCACTACTGTTTCATTTGCAGACTATCCACTCTTTTTTCTGCCGCTTCCAGGAAATTCTGTCCAAAATATATCCATAAAGCAGCCAAACTGTTAAAAATTGTAAAAATCATATGACTATCAATGGGGTTAGGGTTTACAACATCATGACTTATGCAATTCTTGGTTCTAGAATCTCCTTTATAGAATTAGGTCTTGAGTGACCACAGGGGCTGCTTTTATGAATGTTTGTGTAAAAAATTACTTTAAAGGTTTGTGGAGATAGTAAAGAGGACATCTTGTCTCTGTACTGAAATACCGGCACTCAAAATGCCAAGTGCCAAAAAAAACAAACAAACAAAAAAAAGACAGGAAACACAGGAGAAGAGTGAATGTCAAAAACTGCTCTTCTCCTTAAAACTTCTTTTTGCAGGGTGGTAATCCCCCCCCTGTGCACTTCCCCATTGCGGAGAAAGCCATCCCACCCTCAAATCTATACACACTAACTCTGAGATTGACATACCTCGGAAAAAAGGGAATATTCCTAGACATGGCAGCTTGGACTTAGTATATTTAAATATGTTCTTTTGGCCAGTCAGTCTCCATATTTCAATCTAGCGGGTCCTGACATTTCAAATGGTTAAAAAAGATGTGTGCTTCCCATGACATATTATCAATGTCTTGAGGATATTTGCAGTTTCCTATTTGATAGGAATATAGACTAGTACAAAATATGCTATTTAAGCTTCAGTGATAGCTCCACTATCCAGTTCAGTTAGTTTTATCCAAGAACTGTTTTTCATTCAGTAATATCTTCACTCATTTCAGTACACAGAAACCATTGACATCTTTCACTTTTTTCATTTGATAGTCCATTCTATTATGTTTTAGCTATTCATTCATTTAAGTGACATTATTGAGTCCTTATCTCTGCTGCGGTGGTGGTGCTGCGGTAGTGTTGTCGCCTCACAGTAAGACGTCCTGTTCGATTCTCAGCTAAAGCGTCTTCTGTGTGGAGACATGCGTGAATGGGTGTACCTTCGTTGAAGGTTGTGCGTCAGGGCCGGCAACTCAGCACGTAAAAATCTACTGCCATTCATTAGTGGACCGGAGTTCCGCTCTGGAGACCCCTAACCGGGAAAAGCCGAAAGGCACAACAACAACATTGAGTCCTTATCTCTGCTCGCTGGAGAGGTGCAGTGCTTTTCTTGAATGATATTACTGAGGACAAACAGAGAAGTATGAGTAGTTCTAGAAGTTATACTGAAATGAATTATAGCGGAGGTGATGTCGACCTACTGAGATACTCCGAGATGAAAGTTTGATGATGATAGAAGGAACTATATACATTACTGGAACTTGAAATGTAGAAATAGGAGTCAAATTAAATGTGATATTGTTTAATATGTGATCTTTGAAAGTAGTGAACTAAAATACACTGGAATGGTTCACTGTACGCCAGATAATCATCAAAACTTCTACGAAGGACAAGAATATTTTTGGGAAAAAATCGAATAGTCTAGAGGGTGCAAAAATCAGTGCTCAGATCCAAGAAATTATAGAGGGATCTGAATTATTCTTGCAGACATATATACATTTATGCCTCAACTACAGACGCCGAACAGGAGAAAGCAAAGCAGTTTTATGGGGATTTACAGTACCTTCTGGATATGACACCAAAAAAAAAAAAAAAAAGATATTGCCTTAATCACATGTGACTGGAATAATGAAAAATGTTTGGCCTTAGTATAAAAATGAAGTGGGACATTGATAATTTACGTATTATAGTAAGCATGCTCTTTCATCAGCCTAAGAGAATGCTTTACATGTGGATATCACCAGGTGGCTCATATTGAAATCAGGTTGTTAGATACTCTGCATTCATGATAGGGAAGATGTCAAAATGAAGGCAGAGTTATAGTAGAAAGGGAAAGGCAGGATAGGTGTTTAAGAAGATCTGCAGTACTATGGGAAACTTATATAGTATATTACCTCTCTACTTATTTTATTTATGCACAGAATATATTATGCAAAATACTGGTTAGATGGATCAGATGGTAGAATCAAACTTGTTGGGAGAAATATTAATGACCTCATATATTCATTTGACATTACATTGATGGCTGAAAGTGAGGATGAATTGTGTAATCTATTGGCAAGGGTGAAAGTACGAAGCACAAAATCCGGTTTACTGTTCAGTGTAAAGAATACTAAAATTTACATAATTTAGCCGTATTATTTCTTTTTTGACAGATGGTGAAATAGTATGGGCAGTGAACAGATTTATTTTCTTGAGCTTAAGTGCGTGGTCACGGCAGCCATGAAATTAAAAGACACTTGCTTCTTGAGAAGTACGTCATGGAAAATCTGGATAACAGAATGAACAGCAAAACTTCACATTTTCATCATAAGTCCAACATGGTCAAAACTATGGCTTTCCAGTAATATGTTGGCTGTGAAAGTTAGACTGTATGCCAAAACCATTCTCCTATATTCTATAAATCACAAATTCACCCCTGGCTTTTTGACTATAACCCTTATGGATGGGGTAGTCTGTAGATACTTTAACGCACAAGCATAATCCAAAGCCATTCTAGCCAGGTTGGTTTGATAATTGGAAAAATTGGGGCATGAATAGCTAGGCTTAAAAAGACTCTAGCGCTGTTAGCCAAGTAACATCCTATGATACTATGGAAGTAAAGCTATTCATTGGAAGAGTGATGCCTTTGAACTGTAGTGATGGAAAAAAGCATTTGAAAATTCCATGGATACTTGATGAAATAATCACAGACTGCTCAATGAATGATCCAATAGTAAAACTAAAACATAACTACTTTGGCCATTTAATGCAAAGAGATCCAGAGAAATCCAGAGAATGGTGCATTACTTGCATCTAACTACAGGATATTAAGTTTGTTAGTGGAAGATGCTATTAGGCACTTTATAAAGGAATATAGTTACAAATTAGTATCATGTAGCAGACAAAGTATTTAGTTCTCTGCATCACAGTTTTATAACAGAACTAATAAATTATAGCAGTGTGCTCCAAATGTGTAATGATTCAGCAAGCAGGATATTCTCTGAAATCTTCTATTTTTTTTAATTGAGTAGCAAACCAGCTTTTTTCCCTCACTATTGGCCCAGTGCAGATTGGTCAGTTGGCACGAAGGACAGATGTTCCAACCCCAAGACATGGTATTACCAAAATGAAAAAGATTTCATTTTCTGCTCATTCCCATGCATCTCATTAGTAAATGCACACACACACACACACACACACACACACACACACACACACACACACACACACACACACACACACACGTCTGCGGGCGTGCAAACATATTTAGACTCATGATCCCCTGTCTAGGATTCTACAATCACCTTGGTAGACACACACACACAAACATACAGACATATAGTTATATCCAAATGTGAGATTCCCTACCTAACCCCTGAAGTGCAACCACCTAGGCAAGTACTCGTGCGCGCGCACACACACACACACACACACACACACACACACACACACACACACACACACACACTCGCGCACATATTCATTCAGCCTCATTCATGCTCCTAGAGTCACGCACACACAATCACGCACACGCACACGTGCACACGCACACACACACGCGCACACACTCGCACACATATTCATTCAGCCTCATTCATGCTCCTAGAGTCACACACACACACACACACACACACACACACACACACACACACACACACACACACACACACACACACACACACACTTACCTCAGTGGATTTTCTGGGCTTATCTGCACTGCAAGTATTTCAATAGAAGTAAATAGGTGACTGATGCCTTTTGACAGCGTTCACTTTTTACTCCTAGAGTAAAACTTTACTTACTTAGCTGAGCAAATTGGGAGTTGTGGACATTTCTGTGGTGGAATATAAGGCTATTTAGCACTAACCTTTACCCTGGACTGCAACAGTAGTATACAGTTTTGCCTGCAAAATTACACTCTATGCTAATGCCCTGTGAAGGGAAAAATCTCAGTGGTAGATGGGTCTAAGAATCTGAATGGTTTAGTGTGATTTAGAAACCTTCCAAGATAAGGTTTCTGCATCACACTAAGCCTTTCTGAACCCTGGGATGATCTTGTTTTCTGAAGAATATTATTTATGGAGTCATTAGGGATTCTGTTTAATAGTCTGTTTCCAAGTGGTTTAGCACTACTTTTTCCTGTGCTCCACCCCTTCCACACACACACACACACACACACACACACACACACACACACACACACACACACACACACACACACACACACACACACACAGACATGGATTCAGTGTTTGATTCCTTCTACCTCCATTTGTCTACTGTGTGACTCTAAGCAAGTCACTTAACTGGACAGCGCTCCTGGATCACCCTTATAAAAGGACACTTGTGACCAGTGGGCTATCTGGTTAATGAATGGATTAAAAACGAGGAGTGGAAGAGATACTCATGTAGACTAAAGGTAACTGATAGATCCTTTGAAAACATTTAAACCTTTACAAAAATGATTCCTCCAATAAAGGCTCAGCTTAAATGTATTTGTTCTGAGGTTATCTGCTCACACCTTAAGAGTATTTCAATCTGTGTATCAAGCCTCTGAAAGTGGAACCAGTTTATAGAAATGTTTGCAGTGAGCTGCTTTACTATAGATGACATCTGTACTGGAGTCTAAGCTGACAGATTTGGGATCTTCTGAACTGCAGTAATAATTTCATTAGAAAAATGTCTTCGTGTGCGAGTATGAGTGTGTACGTGTGGCATTAAAGAACAATCACAACAGGGCTTCCAACCCAGTGGTGTGAGCACTGGCACAGCATGAATGTCAGTTTTGATGTGACACCACAATCCCATGTGCTAAAATGGGAAAAAGGGGTTCATAGGTGTGTACTAGGCTAATGGCCCTGAGGCCTTTACAAAACTAGCCCATAGAAGTGCCCTGGCATTGTGCTACCCATCGTTAGTTCCCAGTGCCTCTATCAAGTAGTGCCACTGGAGTGATCCCCAGGGTGAACTTTCTATTTCCCATCTGCTCATCAAGATTTCTCTTGAAGAGGGATAGTGAGGTGCTCTGCTTGACATGTATGGGAAGTCTATTCCAGAGCATCGACAGTCTCTGGGTTATGAATCTGTGCCTACAGCATGTTCTGTTGATTGTGGTAATGAGGTTGAGGTTTCTGGAGCATGTGGTGTGGAAGGATTGGGATTTCTTTAGATGTAGCATTTCTAATGGAGCTGGGTCAGACATGGCTTTGTAAGTCAAGCAGAGATCACCTCTTAGTAGACAATATGAGACAGAGAATAGCTGGAGTTTTTTGTCTGTCTGTGCAAGACATGTGTTTAAGGCCTAGGATCCTCTTCATGAGGTACTTTTGTGGCCTCTCCAGCTGTTGCAGGTGAGGTACATGCCATTTGGGTCATTATACTCTATGATTGGTCTAATGAGAGATTAGAGAGAAATTATGACCTCTTTCTTCCTGGATGTAAAACCCTTGGTAATGCGATGTGCCACATAGAAGGACTTTCTGACCCAGTGGCAATGTGGTGGTTGAAGGAAAAGTTGCTGTCAGCCTTTGTTCCCAGATCTCTTATAATGTCTTCAGTGTTCAGTGGGCTCCCATCAATGTGGCAATTAATGGGAACTGAGTTTTTCCCAAAGAGGGATGATGACACATTTTTTGGCATTGAGCTTAAGGCCATGGTTTCGACAACAGTCACTGGTCTCAGTGAGGCCTTCCTGTAGGATATCTGCATCACTTGGGGATTTAATAATGGCTCCCAGCTTGCAGTCGTCTGTGGATTTGGTCAGCCAGAGTCCCTCTGTGTTGGCCTGGACGTCTGAGAAGTAGATGCCAAACAGGAGAGGACCCAGGACCGATCACTGTGGGACTCCACTCGTGAATGGTCGGCAGTCTGACTTAGAGTCGACTACTTTCACACTGTGTGTGCTCTATCTGTGAGCCAATTTTCAACCCACCTAACGATATAGGGGTTGATGCCTAGTTTGTTGAGTTTATCAGTATTCCCTGAGTGAGGAATGGTATCAAAGGCTATGGCCAGATCGCGGTAGGCTGTATGAACTGCCTTACCATCATCCACCGCTCTGGTGACTGACTCAAAGAAGTCAACCAGGTTGAGCAAGCATGATCTACCTTTCACAAAATCAAATTGCATGGGATCTAGAGTTTGGAAATTCCCTATATCCTTGTTAATTAGGTCCATGATAATGTGCTCCATAGCCTTACATATTAGCCTCGTCAGGCTAGTGGAGTGATGATTTCCAGGGTCTGTAGTCACTCCTCCCTTATGGAGAGGGATGACTGTAGCAGTCTGCCATTTGGTAGGGACAAAGCCTGAGGTGAGGCTGTGAGTGAACAGAGCACACAGATGTGGTGCCAGTTCACTCTATAATTCATGTAGAACACAGCCAGAGATATTGTCGAGTCCCATGGAAGCTGTATTCTTGGCCTTAGACAATTCAGCTTTAACCTGTGCTGCAGTAATGCAGGGTGCCTGGCATTCTTTCGGTACTGAGAGTGGTCCTTTGGGGGGAAAGAAGGGTAAAGCTGGCACTGAATCTGTTGGCCAGTATGTTGGCAATATCTGTTGGCTCAGTATAGGAGGTACCATTGTGCAGTAACTCAGAGCAAATCTGGGCATTGCCATGGAGATTCTTGATATAACTAAAGAAGGCTTTGTGGTTGTTTTTAGTGTCTGCCACAATTCTGCCTTCATAGCTGGCTTTGGAGGTTTTGATGAGGGAACTCAACTTTTTGTTGAGGCTAATCAGGGAATTTTTCCAGTCTTGTGACTTCACCTTTTTCTGCAACAGTTTCTTCCTTCTGTTGTAGAGTTTATTAATGGCAGGGGACCACTAGACTGGCTTCCTTTTTTTGGAGGAGAGTGTCTTGGTTCTGTTGGGTATGGCTAGTTCCATGCATTTATGTATGTGTTCATACAGTGCATTCGTGTATGATTTGGCAGTCATGCATCCATTTTCCATTGATATGGGTGCCGTGAAGTTAGCCACCTCTGTTTTTAGGATTCCAAAGTCAGCTTTGGAGAAGTTTTTCTTGGTGGATACCTTTGTGAGGGATGTAGGTGAGATGTGGATTTCCATGATGATTAGTTTGTGGTTGGATCTAACCAGGGAGGAATTAACTATTGGTGTAGAGCAACGGTTGCCCATGTTAGTAATAACTAGGTCAAGGATGTTGCTTCCTCTAGTGGGGATAAAAATGAGCTGGTCCAGGGCATTTGAATTGATGAATTCAGGAAGCGTTGAGCCAGTACATTGGTGCTTGAGTAGTTTTCAAAGTTGATGGAGGGGTAGTTGAAGTCTTCTAATATGAGAGTATTGCGTTGGACCTTGATAGATTCCAAGGTGCTTAGGAATGTGGAGTGAGAGTCTAGGGACATGGTTGGGGACATATAGCAAGCTATGATCTGGACTGCAGTATTACCCAGTGTTAGTTGTACCTGAAGTATCTCAGATGCATTATCAGAAACCAGAACGAAAAAGACTAATACCACCAAAGGGTGAGCAAGCCTGGAACATGGTGTCACAAGAACTCCACCAGGATAATCAAAAACCTTTTATTGAGCGCTTTCATCAGTCTGTAACCAAAGACTTCATCAGAATACAACAAAACTCAATACACTCTTCTTAAGTATACTAAAACCTGTGAGAACACATGACATAGTAAGCCAATGAAACTTCTCATAACATTAATTATGAACAGTCTTTCTCTATCTAACACATCATATTTGAATTCATGGACAAATTTTAAAGTAAAACAGCAAAAAACACTGTTACCTAAAAAATGACAGAAATGTTATAATAATAAAATTGCAACAAACAGAAGCCATAATATACAACTCAGACATATAAAAACTAATAAAAACTATATAACATAAGAACACAGCCTTAATAGGCTGCTTATACTGATGTTGTCATTAAGACCTGGGGGGCACAGGCGTTCAACTTAATTTGCCAACATAATTCCCTGAATTCTAAATAGTCTTCCCAGGGACCCCCTCTAGGATCGATTTTGACCCCTTCAACAACAGCAAATAAAAAAACACGTGTTGAATATTTTTCTATATGCTTATACAAGGCATTGTTTTTGTTACCATTTTTTATGTCCCTATAATGCTTATAAATACTGTCCTTTAACTTTATTTTAGTTTTCCTAATATAGAACATATTACAGTACTGACACAGGACAGCATAAACAACCCCTTTGGAGTTGCAAGAAAATTTGCCATTAGGTTTTATGGTTGTGTGGTTCAACTTAATCTGGTGACAATTCATGACCAAATAACACTGAGAACAACAGCCACATTTTTTAGTTCCAATAGTAGTGCTGCTACTTTCAAAAACATTTACCCTCTCAAGTAACTGCTTGATGCTTGAACTTTTCCTAAACACTATTTATGGCATATCTGCCACCTAGTCTAAAATACCAGGATGAGTCCAGAATAGCTGCCAGTTTTTCTTTAAAATAGTAGTAATACTTCGATGGTCAGTGGAAAACTTGGTAACAAAGGGACATAAATATTTGGAGGGATCAGCAGTATTAGTAGTCATGAGAGTTCCTGTAACATTACCCACCATGTTAACCCCCAAAATAGGTAGACTGTTTTGATTATTTCTTCTATACACAATTTCTTTCTGTACTGTGGAGATCAAACTTGTGGGGTACCCTCTGGCCAAAAATAAATATTTCTCACTGCAAAAGAAAATCCTGGTCAGTACTGACCATTCGGGCAATTCTCACGAATTGTCCCTTTACTATACCTTGCTTTAGAAATTCAGGATGGTTACTCTCAAAATGTAATAAACTATTACAATAAGTAGGGTTCCCATACAGGTTGCTTACAAAGTATTTCCTGTCACAATCTTTCCTGATGTCTACGTCTAAGTAGTTGATGCCATCTTTTTTGTGTATACAAGTGAAATTTAAAAAATCAGTGGTGTTGTTTAAATAATCAATAAAGGTAGTAATGTCTTCCCCTGTATCATTCCACAAGAAAAACAAATCATCAATGTAACATAAATAAACTGTCCATTTGTTGGCAAACTCTGAACTAAGCAAGTAGCAAGTATTTCCTTTCCCACATAAGCATAATGATGTTTTCAAACACTGGGGCACAAAATGGCCCCCATGGCAATGCCTGTCTTCTGTAGGGAATACTGCCCTTCAAGTAGACAAAATTGTTTTACAATAATAACTACATAAGGGTTACTAATGTTGCCACTTCACTATTAGTGAACATTTTACTGTCAAACAAAAACTCCAAACTACTCCAGGCCGGTGGTGTGTGAAATAACATTGTACAAATTAGTAACATCCACTGTCAAAAAACTCACATTGTCATGAAATACTACACCATTCAGTTTATCCAGAAAATGCCAGGAGTCTATGCAGATATGCTTTTCTCCTTTTAGTATATTTTTGAGAGCAAAATCAATGTATTTTCCCAAAGTGTGGGTTTTTGAGACAGCTGCACTCACAACTGGTCTCATAGGAGGGTTGTAATAACTCTTATGTATCTTCGGAATTCCGAAGATACTAGGGACTTTTGCATGTTTGTTAACAAGAAATTCCAGTTGACCCGGGTCGAATTGCCCTTGGTCACAAAGATCTTGTAAAACCACATCTATCCTATAATAGGACAAGTTAACAAAATGCTGTGAAACCTCTTCATAGGTGGTTTCATCAAACAGTAATAAATTCATTCTTTCTACATAGTCTTGCTTACACGTAACAACTAACCCCCCTTATCGGGTTTCATGACTCTAACTGTCCTGTCCTTACAAATGTCTGAAAGCAGTTTCCTTTCAGTTTCAGTTAAATTGTCACAATTATTTTCACTTTGGTGACTCAACAGAGCTCTGAAGTCAAATTCACAAATTTTCTCAGACAATGTAAGACATAATTGTACAGGGGGGATTGCATATGCTTTTCCTACGTAAACTAGAACACTGTTCAGAAACATTAACATTGTTGAAAAGTAATTTAAAATTAAATTCAAATATGATGTGTTAGACAAAGTCTGTTCATAATTAATGTTATGAGAAGTTTCATTGGCTTACTATGTCATGTGTTCTCACAGGTTTTAGTATACTTAACAAGAGTGTATTAAGTTTTGTTGTATTCTGATGAAGTCTTTGGTTACAACCTAACGAAAGCGCTCAATAAAAGGTTTTTGATTATCCTGGTGGAGTTCTTGTGACACTGTGTTCCAGGCTTGCTCACCCTTTGGTGATCTCAGATGCATTATGTTGGGCTACTAGTCTGGAGGCGTGCATATTTTTATGAATATGGAGACACCATTGCCTTTGGAGCTTTGGTTCATATTTTGAGGCCGAAAGGTGTGGAATGAGTTATAGCCTGGTAGTGCAGGGGTGCTTTCTGCTGCTTTAAACCAGGTCCCCATTACAGCACAAATGTCGTTGTTCACTATTTTGAGGAGTGCTTTGAGCGAGTGCATCTTGAGATTTAAACTTCTAGCATTGAGCAGAATGACCCTCAGATTGCATTTATTTATAGCTGTTACTGTGGTAATTTGGTCTTTGGAACTCCATCTACAAAAGCACTATAGGGGTGGCAAGAGCCTTAGCCATTACCCAGAAACCCAGGGGTGACAGATGCAGGCCATCTCCGGCAAAGCATCGAGGTCTGTCAATCATGTCATCCCAAGCAGACATATACTGGATCCCCTTAGAATGACACCAGAAACTTAGCCAATTGTTGAAGTCAATCATTTTTGTTTGTACTGTGGTATCACTCTGGGTGATGGTAGGATACTGCTCAGGGCTAGTGTCATACCTGCCTGGGCCACATAATCTGAGAGCTCCACTATGTTTCTTTTCATGTAGCTCAGGGAGGTGTGTCTCAGGTCAATCACACCCACATGGACAATGACAATGCCATACTTGTACTTGTTGTGGAGTGACCTGAGTGCATGTGTTATGTGTCACATTCTGGCACCTGATAGAAAGCTGACTGTTACCTTCTCCTTATTCATCCTAGTGAGTGGGACGTCTATGTGCCTCACTATTGAGTCACCTATGATTAGTGTATTGGGCAAGGTGTTTAGCCTTAGGGGCTTAGGTTGAGGAGAACACTGTGGAGGTGAGCTATGTGTCTTATGGTTTATGCTGTGTTGTGTTGGTCGAGTGCATTTTTGTCTTGGAGGTCTCTGCTGTTTGGGTAAATTTATATTGAGTACCTCCGCAAAGGTGGGTGTCTGGTTTGTGTTTTTATGTGAGAGCTGTGATAGTGGGTGTTCTAGAGGGCTGTGTGTTCCATGTGGTGTGGTGCAGGTGTTGATCTTCTCCTCTTGACCAGCTAGTCCGGTCTTGGCTGGAGAGTGCATAGCTTCCAATTTGGTGATATAAGTGCATCTCTCACAAGTCTGAGTGTTGGGCGTTAAGAGGAGAGGGTTGCCTGTGTGTGTACGTGAGGCAGTTGCTACATTGCCTCAGGATGCCCAAGTGCACCAGGTTAATAGGAGAAAGCACAGGGAACTGACCTTTAATCATGCCAGGAGGGGTGATCATAACTACTATGTACTGCAGCTATTTCCGTGAAGAACGACTAGTGCTGATGGCTCTTCGGTGTGCTATAATAATTGCCACAAAAACCTGTTGAAGTGCAAAGCGATTAGGGAATGTGAAGTGCAAGAGAGAAGGAACTAGCAAGATCTAAGGGAAAAACTGAAGAGCAGACTTTCTGGCACCAGTAATAGTTTACCTCAGATCGGTGCCGCTGAGCAAAGCGTAAACAAGTGCAAACCTATGCAAAAGCGGGCTTTTAAACTAGAAAGTTGGAAGGGATGGAAGAACTGCCCAAACATTCAATACACTACAATTTCTGGGCCAGAAATCACTCCTGTTGTGGTACATAGGCTACCTAATACTTACCACGCCCACTGATAAGCTAGAAGGCTTCCCTCCAACACAGAAAGCCGTAGGGGTACAGAAGCTTACAAACAGTCCTGGATACAGGAAATCAGTATCAGGACTAGACTAGTTACAGGAAAGCCGGGAAACAAGCACAAATGTGTGCTTTTAAACCAGAAAGTTGAATGGGATGGACCTCCCCCAAAGGCCACTAAACTACAAATTCTGGGCCAGAAACCACTCCACTTGTGGTAGATAGGCTACCTAGTGCTTACCACTCCCACTGATAAGCTAGAAGGCTTCCCTCCAACAGTGAAAGGCTTGGGGGGGGGGGCTCAGAAGCTTACAGTCATGGATACAGCAAATCTGAATCTAGACTAGACTAGTTACAGGAAAGGTGGGAAACAAGCTTAGAACTTTTTTTTTTCTTTTTTATATAAAGTGAAAAGGGAGAAAGGAGGAACAGAATATAATTCAAGGTTAAAAACTAAGTGGGTTGGGCTTCTCAAATGTTCTCTCTGTATTAGGTAGAATGAGCTAGTGACACTAGAATGGGAGGAGTGTCCCAGATCAAATTTACAGTAGGGGTGAGCAACTGCAAAGCCACCAAGTATAAGAACAAGACACCAACAGGAAGAGAGGGTGGGGAACTACTCACAAACAGAAAATTCAACTCTCAGTATGAAAAAGCAGTTTATAGTTAAGTAATTCAGTAAAAATGCAATTACAGTAATGAAACACGGCGATACTGTACTTGAGGGCCTCACCAGATGCGCAGTAGCAAACCCCGCCCTAAACCCGCCCCTGTGCTATTTCGTAATCGGGCACTAATGAATATGCATTCCCTCAATAGCGACACTAGCATATGTTTCTAGTATGTAGAATCTAGTGTTCATATCCATAACGTTCAATAAACCAATATAGTTTATATAGCTATGTTGTTTGTTACTTTATACTGTGCAATGTTAGTTTGTTTGTGTCTTTTGGCTTATCCCGGTTAGGGGTCGCCACAGCAGAACTCCGGTCCGCTAATGATTGGCAGTAGATTTTTACGTACTGGTTTGCCGGGCCTAACGCACAACCTTCAACGAAAGAATGCCCATTCACGCATGTCGCCACACAGAAGACGCTCTAACCGAAAATCGAACGGGCAACGTCTAACTGCAAGGTGACAACACTACCACAGCACCACCACCGCAGCCTATACTGTGCAATATTAGTGATAGTTCTAATTCTTAAAGACTATCTTACAGTGCTGACTTTATTGTTTCTCCAAATAAAATATCGCCATAAATTTCTACGTTTAAGAGCAATATTTAAAAAATTGCCCTTATTTTGGATGGCCTTTGTCCCACTTTTATTTATGGCTTTATCCAGATTTCTTGCTCTAAAGGGTTGAGCTGTATATGTGTGTCATTATTTATTGACTTCAACCCTCAATGGTTTGCAGAAAACTACCAATTTTATGAGGAAAAGACCAAAAATAGGCAGAAATCTGGACAGTTGAGAAGTACGAGTCCACTACGAAAACACATGGGAAGGTGCAGTGACTATGACAATCCAGCACAAAAGGGGTTGCTATCCATGTTCCGAGAAAGTGTTACAACTTTTGAAGTAATTTCTTTTTCTGTCAGTGTTTTTTATACGTTGTAGCAAACATCACAAAAGTATTAAGTGCGACTTTGTTCTCACTTTTATAAAACTAGGAACAAGCGTGAAGGGGCAGACTTATTTCTAGGAACATGAACGATGATTATCATTTGTATTTAGTTTGTGTGTGTGTAACGGTCGTGGATTTAATGCACATATGATTATTAACCTTAATCTGTAAGAGGAGAAACTAGGACTGTCAGCTGATTAGGATGCCATGTCAATCATGGCTTATTACATATGCAGACCTGGTCATCAATCATTCGTGGCACGCCCACTTCTGCACAAAATGCAAGGTGAGGCCTTCAAGTACAATATCTCCTGAAACACTAACTAGCAATGAAAAAAAAATACAGTTAAACAGTATAAAACAGTACACAAATGCAATGAAATAGTAAAAAAAAGCTTTATAACAGTGCAAAATGTAGTAGATTGTCTGTATAACACAATTATAAGCATTAAGAAGTGCAATTCAATGAAATAAATGTAAGAAATAACTTATTCTGCACTTGGAATTGTGGATGGATGGCTGGCTAGATGTAAATAATTTATTCTATTTTTTTATACTGTACTACTTCATGAACAATATGTATGTATATAACGGTAAACTGATTTATTCACTTAAACATTATGTCACCATATTTTGTGAGCATCTTAGTGTTGTTATGTTTGGATATTATGAAAGGAATAAAAACAAATACTGAACAGCAGAGAATCTTGTAAAGAACTAATTTATTCATATTTTTTCACTCCTATGACAGCTGTCACATTTAGGCTTCAAACTTGACGAGACTGGGTCTGCAGGCCTCTGCTTGCCACAATCAAGCCTAAGGTGGTGGTGATGGGTGTCATATAGCAGGGTTTTTTACTGTCACATATAATGGTCTCACAAGCTTTTTTTCAGTTTTTTCCCCAGGTCATGCATTTTCCTTCATTTAGATGTTTTCCTTCTGTGAGCTTTGCTACTAATGTGCAGGATGACACTATTTTGAAAGCTTTTTTTAGCTTATGGTTAACATCAGCAAGCTTAGGATGTGGTCTGCTCTGGTATGCCTGCATCTGTGTTTTTGTATACATACATCTGTATTTATTGCTGCTGTGTAATGTTTTATATCATTTAGATGTTCAGTGCAGATGTACTAATATTTAAACATAACCATATCATTTAGATGTTCAGTGCAGATGTACTAATATTTAAACATAACCATTTTCTTGATTTTCCTCAACATCTGTCTCCCTTCTTTGCCCCTTCCTTCATCCAAGATTTTATCTTCCCTCAAGTGCATCAGTTCACAATGTATTTATGTCCCTTCCCTTCTGTCATTATAAGAAAGTATATATTTCATAGCCCAGTAGCTGTGTATTCTGCAGGCACTCAAACACAGTGGCAAATGTTTGTTTATGTCCTAAGTTTAATAAGAAACTCAAGGCTCTAAACTAGGGACCATCTCACCTTTCACTTTGTACATTATTAGGGTTAAAACATGAACCACTGAAAATCATACATAACGGGACTCGGAGGTTTGTAAAGGATTACTGTGCTAATGTCACTGTCAACAGCTGCTTGTATCAAGGACATATTACCCAAGAATCCTACATCATTACCATCCAAAGATGCTATTTTAAATAGGCTATGGATTTTAGTAAACTGGTCAGCTTTCTTTGCTTAATAGGTCAATAATTAATAGAAATTAAATGATGTACTGCTTCTGCTCCTCTGACTCGGGGTAAAATATCTATGCAGATGTTCTTTAGGAACCAGGGGACAGTTCTCAGGCCAGATTAACTAGAATGTGTTAAGGGCAGCATAATTCACTGCTGTGAATTTCATATGACAATAGTGACATTGATTCAATGTGTTTCACTTTACTTTCCATTTGAATGCATGTCATAACATCTTTTCTTGTGGTTCATTTCATTTTTTAGTGACATCTGTTACCAGTTTGAAAGTCAGGCCCCCAGCCCTGCTGTATCATAATCCCAGTACCACATGCTGTGTGGAAGCATTTGCTCTGTTTAATTATTCTTTATCCTTAGTGCCCTACATTGTACACTGAGTTACTGGTTTAGAAGAATGCCGGCAGCACCAGCAAAAAGTGATACCCCTGCAGATCAGAACACGCATCACTCACAGATCAGATTCTGTCTCCTTAAATTGCCAGCAGGAAATCTTCTGACCTTCAGGCTAAATACATGATGTTTTCATAACTGTAATATAATGCCATGACATGCCCTTGATATAAGTAACTGAGGTTGTCTTCTTTCTACATAACCAATGTCAGAGTATATTTTAATTGCTTGGCCGCATTCCATTGCAAAAGTGGCAACAGCTAAAATTGTACTAATAAAATTAAGTGTTCTTGCAGCTTTGGAAACAGATTTTCACTTTAAAAGTGCACTACTTGTTAAAATGTGCCATATTTTCTGCATCAGTCATATACACAGCAATCAAATTCAGGCTATAAGCAACAGAACCTGTAAAACACAGAATGACTACAAAATTGCTATAACTTTCTACATGTTTTTATGTTCATATCTATAGTCAAATAAATACTAACTTTTATTAGAGAATTTTGTTTTCTAATTGCAGTAATTTTATCACCCTACTAAAATCAGTCTCAAGTCTTTATTTTTAGAATGGGTACTACCATTGTATAATACACTTAGTGAGGGTTTGTTTTTCTGTTGTTAATAAGTTTCTTTAATGGTTACAGTTACATTATTTCATATATCTAATCAAGAACTTACCACTCCTTTAACAAAATTGTAAACATACTGTTTGTATTACAGTAGCATAAGATGTCTTCCTTTTCAGCTAAGTACTGATGTGTGATCAGAAATGGTATGATAAAAGTGAAATTCGTTGCTAAACAGCAGATTGCATTCCTTTTGAGACATCTCTTTTGTTTTGATATAGTTGGTACCATGACAACCAGCTTCTCTGCAACACTGACATCATCACCTAATAATATTTGATCAGTCAGTGCAGTCTGGCAAAGAGAAGCATGTCAAGCAAAGGTCAGTGGCCAGACAGGCATAATATGGAGCCACACTGGGAATTAATTAGTCTGATTCTTGGAAAATACTGTATTGCTATACTTTTTAAATGCCAGAACAAAGAGGTCTGCACTGTACAAACTGAAACCGCTTAATGAGAAATGCTATTGTATACAATGTTTGTTCACATGGAATTTCTACATAACATACCTCTCAACCCTTTAAAGCAGAAAATCTGGACAAAGCCTAAAATGATGGGGAGACAAATAGGGACAGATTTTAAATATTGCTCTTACAAACTTAAAAAGTTAATAGAATAATAGGTTTTGCATTGGCATGAATTTTCCAAAGGATGTGGAGTCTTCAACTCAAATATTTGCCATTATTTAATGACACCAATCCTCAGCTATTTGCCAGAAATTTACAGATTTTAAGAGGAACACACCAAAACTATGAGGCAAAAATCTGGACATTCTACGAAAATCTGTACAGATGAAAGGTATATGCTCTCTTTAGATCAAGCTGACTTCAAAAAGGAAAACTAAAAAGACCAAGGTCTGTCTTTGGCTTGTTTTTTTAGTCACTAATGGATCTGCTTAAAGGACACAAGATAAAACTGCTTTTGGACTTCAAGACTGACTTTTTTTGAGACAGATAGCACTTTCATTCTGAGCATGTTATAAATAATTAAAACACAAATACTTTGCTAGAACTTTATTCATTTAATTAATGTATTTACATGTTTACTAAAAGAGTTTTTTTAATTATTAATGCAATAATATTTTAACACATTGAACAATATTTTAGCTTTTATAAAGTAATTCATTCTGATTTCTGTTAGTTTATTTATAATTATAAATTGTAGTTTGTTTTATTAAAAAATGGTAAAGTAGTGGTTTATTCTGAACCATTATGAATGTTTTCATGCATTGCTGTTTTGGTTGACTTAACTGTATTCAGATTAGATGCTTTACTGCTTTGTTTTGATTGATTATACATGTTCTGCAGTTTTCACCCAGATACGTCAATTGTCACTTACCAAAACTCTGGACATTCTACAAAATTCTGGAGATTTGAGAGGTATGCTGCTCCAAAAAAAAAAAAGTAAAAAGAGGTATGCTGCTCCATCCTGTGATGAATGGGCATACTGTCCAGAATTAGTTCTCTGCCTTAGGCCTGCTGGGCTCTGGGATATGCTGCATCTCCCTTGTGTCCCTGAGTGGGATAAAGCAGCTGTCATAAAGTGAATGAAAGTCTATACGTTAGAAATCCTCTTTAGTGCAATAACATACAGAATGCAATCATGCATTCAGGTGATATGCAGCTTCAGTGCAGTTACCAGTACCTTAGAAAGGAATGACTACATTATACAATGCCAGTTTTTACTGTTAAGCAGATAACAGCTAGTGATACCTGTTAATTATGCTGTTTAAGATGATTCTGTTTTAATGCTTAATACCAATTTTACTGGCTTCAGTGCTTGAATAGTTTTTGATTTACATACCTCTCAACTGTACATATTTTTGCAGGCTGTCCAGATTTTTGACTCATATTTTTAGTCTGTTCCTCATAAAACTGTGTTTTTTTTGACAAATCACTGGGATGATCTAAGGATTAAAGTCACTAAAGAATGACATGCATTTGAGTTTCAGACTTCATATCCTCCACAAAATGCATGCTAACACAAATCCTATTATTCTAGCAACTTTCTATTTTAAAAGAGCAATATTTAAAATGCGTCTCTATTTTTTGGGCATTTGTCCCCCCCATTATGTCAGGCTTTGTCCAGAATTGGAGGTTGAGAGATATGATTTAGATTGAAAACAGAAAGCATGGCTGTGTGAAAGATGACTTATGAGGGTAACACCTTCACATTCTGTGTCAAATGTCTTTCTTTCTGGTACCAGATTTAAGTTACCTGATCAGGTATGGCAATCTTGGTGTACTTTTTGACTTAAATTTCATATTTAAGTATCAGATCTTCCCTAGGTCATCTTTCTCCTATTTCACTAAGCTTACTGATTTGAGATTTGTCCCAACGACTGATTTGCTCACTTCGATCCATATTTACTTGCACTTATGGATGGATTATCACTATGCACTCCATAAAAGAATACACCTTTTTCATTCATCTTATACAACATATAGTTGCCTAGCTACTGTCTAGAAATTCTTATATCTAATATATTTTGCTAATAGTCAAATGTAGGGGTGGTGATTTGTTGGGAAGATAAAATTCAAATATGAATTGCTAACAGATGATGTTTTACATACTCACTATCATCTCTGTATTGAATGTATTTTTTTTTTACTGAAGCTAGTTGATGCTCCTTTTGGTCCAAAAGAGAAGAACTTGTAGGTATTTCCAAAGTTAAATCGAACATTTGAGTGTACAGCTCCTTGTGGCATAAACCATGTAAAATTATCTTCCTTACTGGTAAATAAACTGACAAAGAAGGGCTTTAAACCATCACCGGGCAGTGAAAAATACTGACATACATTGGAGGTAGATTGCCAGAATAAAAGAAGTGTGGTCAGCTGGTCAGCAAAAAGAGACAAAAAACTGTGAGCCAAGGTACGTAATATGACTTGACTGTATTTCACATTTTTAGGCAATGGTTTGTGTGTGTGTGTGTGTGTGTGTGTGTGTGTATGTACATCACTTACCAGGCTACAAAACAGGATCATTGCAGTCATCTATAAACGAAAACACAATAACACATGCAGTATATGACAATACAATTAATGTTATTCATTGGTTTCAACAGAAGAAACTAAATACCTAAAAATAAATTCATGTCCATAACAAAGGCAAAATTTAACAATTATGATTTAAATTGTTTAAATTTTTGATGCAGGATCATGCTTAATATAGAAAAAAATAACAAAATGTCCATAGGTTCATAGGTGTGTGCTAGGCTAATGCAGCCTTTACAAGCCTAGCCCATAGGATTACTCTGGCATCATGCCACCTGACCTTAGTTCCCAGTCTCTCTGTCAAGTAGAGCCATTGGAGTGATCCCCGGGTGAATTTTCTATTTCCCATCCACTCATCTAGATTTCTCTTGAAGAGGGCCAGTGAGGTGCTCTGTTTGGCATGTATGGAAAGTCTATTCCATAGCATGGGCAGTCTCTGGGTTATGAACCTGTCCCTCCAGCATGTTCTGTTGACTGTGGTAATGAGGTGGAGGTCTCTGGAGTGTGTGGTGTGGAGGGATTGGGATTTCTTTAGCTGTAGCATTTCTAACAGAGCTGGGTCAGACATGGCTTTGTAAGTCAAGCAGACATTGCCTCTAAGTAGGCGATAGGAGAATAGTTGGAGTTTTATGAGTCTGTCCATATAGGACAAGTGTTTGAGGCCTAAGATCCTCTTTGTAAGGTACTTTTGCGGCCACTCCAGTTGTTGCAGATGTCTAGTGAGGTACATGCCAAATGGGGCATTGTACTTGATGATTGGCCAAATGAGGGAAGAGTAGAGGGAGACAATGACCTCTTTCTTCCTGGATGCAAAACCCTTAGTAATGAGATGTGCCACATAGAAGGACTTTCTGACCACAGTGGCAATGTGGTGGTCAAAAGAGAGGTTGCTGTCACCCTGTGTTTCCAGATCTCTTATAACACCTTCTGTGTTCAGTGGACTGCCATTGATGTGTTAATCCATGGGAAATGGGCTTTTCCCAAAGGGAATGACAACACATTTTTTGGCATTGAGCTTAAGGCCATGGTCCTGACACCAGTTGTTGGTCTCAGTGAGGCGTTTCTGTAGGATGTCAACATCACTTGGGGAGTTAATAATGACTCCCAACTTGCAATTGTCTACAAACTTTGTCAACCAGAGTCCCTTCATGTTGGCCTGGACTTCAGAGAAGTAGATACCACACAGTAGAGGACACAGGACCGATCCCTGTGGGACTCCACTTGTGACTGGTCGGCAGTCTGACTTGGAATCAGCTACTTTCACTTTTCTACATGGACTGAAGGATGACTCTACACCCAAAATGACTATTTTGTAGTCGTGGCACATTGTGAAAAATGGCTAAATTATATTTGGGTCAAGTACTGAAAACTGATAGATAAAGGTGACGTTTACCAGATAAAATGCTGGTATATAGTTTCCCCAAAACATCAGCATAGTAGTTTAATAATAAAACAAGTGTCTTAAGTAAAGTGAAAGCAGTCAGCAAATCGCCACCTATATAAATCAGATTTGTGGGTCATATTTGGATATCTAAAGAAATAATTGCTTCAGATTAATTACATGAACCGAAGTCATTGCTGCATAATAAGGTGCAGATGAAAAAGATGGATTTTATTAGATGACTTTTACCCAGTTAAAATGATGTAACCCGATTCTGTTTTTTTTTCAGTATTTTCTCTGCAAAATGAAATGTAATAGTTTAAGATGTTGCATTATAAAGGTAGACCATAAAATTATCCACTGCAATGACAAAGAAAAACATTCTTCCTGATCTAAAAATACATATTGGCTTGAATATATAAACTGGGAGATCTGAGGAAGGATTGCATTGTATATCTTGGGAGAATGTGTAATAAATTGTCAGTTTTACAATGTTGCATTCACAAAATTAAGCACAGGTCTATAACTTCTCGTCATTTTCATATGTTTCATAAATGTTAATATCTCAGGATACCAAATCGTGAAGCAGTAGAACAGTACTGTATATCTATGGCACAATCAGCTAAAATATGTTTTGTCTATATTAGCAGATGACTAAATGAAGTTTTAACCATTTAAATATGAATGGACTCAAATTTAATTGTGCCTCATCATAATGAGATGTATTGTCCAGCAGAATGACGAGCCACCTGTAATGCAACAAAATGCAGTTACAAGTTTATATATTGCAACAACATACATGAGCATGCAAGTCAAGTGCCCTTCTATTTCATTCTGCTTGGTGGGGGTAAATCGTCATATGCAGGCATTTAGAAAATTTATAAATGACTATTGCAGAAATACATGCAAGAAAACCTATATAAACTTGTATAATGTGGAGCTGTTTTAGTACATGGACACACACAAAAATTAAAAAAAGGGAAATCACCTAACAAAACAAAAACAAGATGTATTAATATATCATGTCTAAGAATATGTTGTACTGTAGTTATTAAAACCAACTGTGTAGCTCTGGTCACTTGGCTTTATTCTCATGACATATCCATGCCATCTGTGATTAATACAGTGTAACCCTCAGCCAGAAGTATGATTTTATTATAGTGTATTATTTCAAACCATTGTATGTGTAGCCACTTTAGCAATATGGCATTGCTTGTGTTCCTACATCCAAAATGTGCCCCATTACAGCATACATAATCATTAGTACAAACGCTTGCCCTGCTGAAAACAGATGCCTTCTCTGCAGTATTTCATTGGTTAAATCTGTCTTATTTTGATAGCTCACACTTGTGCAGGCTTCCAAGTAATGTGTAATAAAACCTTCATATTGTATGTATGGTGAGCATACAGTACTAGGAGTGCGACCATGTATCGCAGTTGTTGCTAACACATAATTATTGGCATGTCAATACTAAATAGTTGTTAGCCACAAAGCAAACAGGAGCAATATGCTGTAAAATAACGAAACGCAAGGAGTAACAACATTAAGATTATTTTTATGCTTGGATAGCTTCATGTTGTGGTTTCCTCTGTGATATGCTTGTGATAAAACATCACTTTTAAAAGATTAACAGATGGTGTTCTGTACTGTGAGCACATGCAAATGGAAAGAGGGACAGTACAGGAGGTACTTACATTTGTAATGCTTGTCACACAGCGCCGATGCTCTCATGTCACACAACCGGATTGTCCCTTTACTGCTGCTGTACACAAACGTATGGCACTGGTAAGGGTGGAACTCCGCAGCTGTGATTACCTCTGTTAACTCCTCCATATTTGCAGGCTTTATATCTACAATGTCTGACAGAACTGGTAAAGGAATTCAACAGGAAATAATGCAATGACAGGCAGACTGACAGAAATACCGGACACAATTAATGAAACCCCTACATTTTGGATAAAATATGTATTTGGTTACTGGCCCAATGGAATTCCTACTTTCCAGTATTTAACAACATTGCAGTTTTCAAGAACATGCCTAATATGTATACGTAATGATATTCATAATATAACATTAAATCAGGTGGTCACTGGCACAGGTAATGCTGCTTAGTTTTAATTTCACTCCTGCCCATTGTGCATTAAACAAAAAGTTAAATTCACTTGAGTAGAACAAACTAATTTTTAAAAAGGAACTTCATGGCAAAATTATTTTATTTAGAGAATAACCTAAAACATTGCTATATACATTTTCCAAAAAAGTGTTATACCTGAAGCTACAAGCACAGTGCTTCTAGCTTCTTCTGATTTTTTGAGTTAGGCATCTAATAGTTTTAGCTAATTGGCTGAAATGACTGTGTTAAATAATAAAACAGTGCAAGACCAACTACTTTTACCTCCTAATACATTTCTAACCTGGTCCCCTTCAATAAACACATCACATCGAATGACATTTGACAACCTTTATTAAAACTTCCATTACATAGCTTTGATTACCAACATTTATTAATTGCAACTGGACATAGTATAGTTGATTCTAAACACAGCATAACCATCATTGTAATGTTAATCAGGACAGTGTACCCACTCATCCTGCCCCAGTAAGCAGCATCCATAGCTTTGCTCGCTTACCTACTTATAAACATCCTTGTAATGTTAATCAGGACAGCGTACCTGCTCATCCTGCACCAGTAAGCAGCATCCATACCTTTGCTCACTTACTTTACTTATGAAGCAGCATCCAAGACTCACTTCACATCCCATTTATTGAATTACCCATCCTTTACTTATGAAGCAGTGCCCCATCTCACTTCATAAACCATTCATTGAATTACCTTCCAACCAAATAAGCAGCATCCTTACCTCCGCTTGCTTACCTATTCAGCAAACTTCCTCCAGTTGCTCATTTCCTTTCCCCAAATCCTCAAAATGAACCTCCAGGCACCAGAGGGGGAACAGAAGAGGACAAGCCTGTCCCTCTTCTCTGCCAACCAGCCTGACCTGGCTGTTCCCCCTCCCACCTACCAAAATTTTCTAACCAACTACCCCCCCATAAAAGAGGGGGTTAAGCCAAACATCATTCAGTGTACGTATTTGTAAACCAAATCCAATCCCTGTCATCAACCCCAAAACCCTAACATACCAGTACTGAAACATACCAGTACTGAAACGTACCTTGATGAAGTTAAATAAAATAGCATTACCTGTGAACCCTTGTACCACACCAGAACATCCACTCCAACCGAATACATTCCTTTTCATTCCGCTTCTGTCAAGCAACTGACCACTGCTCCCACTGTTAACTGCACTCTATGACCGCATTGCACCACTCTGGTAACCAGGACATGTTCTGTGACCGATATATCCAAAAGCAGAAACAACCACCCTGCTGATTCCATCACCTTCCACGCTATTTCCTTCAGGCCCAAGTACTGCTACCTGCAAAAGAAAGAACAATATAAATTTTCTGCATACACCAATCAAACTTTCTTAATGACATTAAGCAATGTCAAAGCACGCCCCACCCCTAAACTGCCCCTGCTAAATTGCTCTAGCTCCCCCACCTCAGCCTAACACTACTTTACTCACCCTACCACCTATCCCACATGATTACTGAAACCCCTGTTAACAACGGCTATTTATGACACAGATGCCATGTACATTAGAAGACAACCAATATTAATGTCCTGTCTTGACATGTCAAGCTAAACCATTAAGGTATGTACAACTGCAACTTATGTGAACTGTAATAGTCCCCAATCCACCCAACTAAACTGAATGACCTGACATATGCACCTAGCCGCAAGACTCCCAGCCACGGAAAGACCACCACCTTTTCCATCTCACCTGGACTCCAAGCGCACTAGCCTAGTCATCAAAATATATGTAATCACTAACTGTCACCCCTTGCCCATAGTTTATTGCTATAATTATAGCCATCACTGGCCCAATTGGTATATTCCCATGGTAATATGCCTACTTGATCCAATACTCTGAAGACCCCATACCCCAATGCCAAGCCATTACCCACCCCTGTAACAACTGGTCCCCTTTACTCTGCCATCGATTGATTCACTAACTGCTGCCACTCTGCACCTCTGCCACCTGCAACCTCATTGCAATCTGCAAAATAAAGAAAACAAATTCTACTTGACACACAAAATGTGACCATCTCAGTCACTGCCAAGACCTACCTCCAAGCCCCTAACTAATTGTAGTTACCTCCTCATAACCAATGGAACTTCCTTACCATACTCCCACACCTGTCGAATAGCAAACTACCATCAAAATTGCCTTCCAGCAATCACCACTGAAGCTAGGCCTGCAACCTCAGCACCTCCCTCAATATTAATAAACAATGTAGAGCCCCGTGATCATCCCTAGCCAACTGCCCTGAGTGCCATCCCCTTAAATTCCTAGATACAACACCATAGTTACCTGCACCAATGGAACCCTAACCACAACAGTCTAATTAAACTAACTGACATGCACTGTCAGTGACACACCATGGAGAATAACTTTAATCAGCAGCTTGGCCCCAACTTCAATTAGGCACCTTCGTATCTGGCAACTCCCCCACCGTAAACGTTGTCATACATGTACCAAGAATCCCAAAACCCTGCCTAACATATACCTGCTGACTTCTGCTCATCAACGAATTATCTGATTGCACCTATGTTCTCAAAATCCCCTCCTACACGAAATGCTCCACACGACCTTATCCACCCATAAAGTTATACCCGTACTGCACTCCTACTAGCCCAAATCAGGATCAAATGTTATCTGTGCTACTCACTCCAAAACCTTACCTGATATACAACTTGAATAAAACTTGTTGCAATGGTTTATCTCTGAAAATATCAAAACCACTCCCCCTTCATATCGACACCTCCTTAGCCCTCTACCAAAACTGGATGGCTGAAAGCCACCCCAGAGATCCCACCCAAGTCCTTACTGAAAACAATTGGCACAACATGTGTAAACAACCTTTAACAACTTCCTGCAGGACAGTGACTGTTTACATTACACTCCCCTAATCAAGCCCATTTGTGCACCATTCTATCAATGGCAACAGCCACTGGTACCTGCACCATCACACCCACTTCCTTCAGATCACCAGCTGATGCCCACTGTGCTCTTCTCCACCTGTAAACTCCTGTACCCACTTATGTTGCTTCTCTTGCACTCCTCATTTGTGACCTTTTGCACATCCCTCCAGCGACCGGGGCATTCCCTGCAACCCCCTGTTTCCCCGTCTGCAACCTCACTACGTAGCACTGCGGCACCTGAAACACCCATCACAGCATCGATATCTGAAAGAGAAAAGAAATGTGAATCCTCAGTCTAGAAAAAAACATCAGTAAAGGGGAAACCCAGGCCAAAAATTGGGACACTTAGATATTGATCTGCAACTTTCAAAAATTAATAGAACCGTTTTGCATTAGCATGAATTTCTAAAGGGTATGAAGTCTGAAACTCAAATGGCTATCATTATTCTGTGACTTCAACCCTCAATAATTTGTCAATGATTTGCCATGAAGAGCAATGGACCCAAATAAGAGCAAAACTGGGCATTCTATAAAAATCTGTACAGTTGAGAGATATGACCAACCCAATCTGACCCACTCAGGTTCTCATCCTCTGTGAAACAAAATGTCTGAAACAGCAATGAATCACTGCCCAATGACTTCCAACAGATTATCCCAGTCACCCATATAATCAACCGTCCTAAGTGTTGAACCCATGACCCTGAGCACTACCATCAGAGGAATGTACCACTACACCAGCTGAGCTGCATTTTAAAACAGATGTAGCCTGTCATAGGTATATTTTCAAAACAAATTATTTCTGGACAACATCGGTTATATAAGTAATTGTTCCTACCTACGAGAAAGTTAAATAATGCTACACCATCTTTTAAATAAACCAAAGAAGTCATTTCTGAAGACTGCAACACATAAATGCTTCCACACTTCCAAAATTATACTCCTCCATAACCTAGTTCATTTCCTCTACTCTTCTGTTCTATTACATGTCATATGTATAACAGTGCACATACCTATCATATAGTATTGGTTTCCTGCTCTTCATACTTTGTATCTCTAAAGAAGATAATTATTCCATCAGTGTCCTACCCCAGTTTACAACTTCAAATAAATGCATTAATCAGTTGCTCTAATGTCAAAAAATGTAGCATAGCATACAATGAAAACCTCATGCTTGAGCAAAACTAAAAGGTATATATTTCTGTTTGGTGTAAATAATGCACCGAGGCAATTAAAGATGTATTTAACACAAATGATGCTAAACAAAACATCAGTTGCCATGGGTAATGTGCTGTCCAGACATTATATCTATTATCCCCCCCCTTTTTTTTTTTAATTTACTTTTAACTGAAAGTAGGAAAAACAGCTTCCAGATGTCAAAGGACATGATGGTCACAATCCTCCAACCATCACTACCGCCACACATGCGTAGTAACACTCACCAACTTGATCAGAACCCACGAAATGTCAAAGGACATGATGGTCACAATCCTCCAACCATCACTACCTCCCCACATGCGTAGTAACAGTCACCGACTTGATCAGAACCCACGAAAGCCATTTGGCGCTTCACTGAGGAAAGCCTCAACTGAGCATGGCCGACTGACCCTGCTGAGGAATACCAACCCCAAGCAAAAACACACAAAAACCACCTCACTAATGAAAGAAGAATCCTGTCTGCAAATACAACAAATAACAGGCTTTAACATTCATTTTTTTTTTCTTTTTTTTTTCCAATTTATTTATTTCACTGTTCCATTTTGTACCACCATCTCTGGAGTAACCAACACTGGCCTTAAGTTTGCATCACTAAAACTGGTCCTGGTCCAATAACTCACTGCAGTGGCATAGTCAAACACAATGCATGGGCTGCTACTACTTAATGGTAATTAAGTTAGTGCTCTTTATCCCACTTCCTCACTGTCCTGAAATAGTCAATTTTGTTGTCCCAAATATGATAGCTGCGAGATAAGGTGATCCCTCTCTGACTGTAAGCTGCCACTAAATGCACAGCGACACCCATCCACAATCAGTCTCAGAGCCCACGAAAACCACTGACTGCCTCAGCTAAGGAAAAGCCTTCCAAAACTAGCATGATAGACTGCCCCTACCAATAAACCAAAACCCAGCTGAAACTGAACAAGTAATAAATCAGCATAAGAGAATGGCAGAGGAATAGTGCTTACCAACAACTGCCCACATCACCAATGCTGGGGCCTGTTATTCAAAAATGACACCTCCAGCAGAATGCAAGTCAGCTTGAACATGTGTTCAATCAGGTCCAAACAATCACCCAAACTTACGCAAACATGGAATAAAGGCAACTCCAGACACAGTGCAAGTCTCCAAGCCTGACGAAAATCGAGCATGATATGCATCCTTTCCCCTTCTTTTTTTTTTTCTTTTTATTACTGCCTCCATTTAAACTCTCAGACTCCTTATGCAAATAGGTGTGACAATAGAAAATGAATAGAGAGGAATAGGATATATTTGAGCCCCATGGACAGTCACACCACAGCCGTCAAATTGAAACTATGAGGCCAAACATCAAGGGACGAAGGACTATTGTTTTTACCACCTCAGTGACTCCACAGAAGTCTCTACCCCAAACAATGGTCACGGCAAACCCCCCCATTAAAGAATCCCAACCAGATTGCAAGAGCTGGAAAATGGAGCTCCTCACTAACAAGATGGCCAAACCCCCACCAATGGTACTGCGACCTAAATTTCGCTTAGTCTCCCTGTACAACCAGAACAAAAAGTAAACCCCAGTTGCTCCCTATCATGTTGGCTACCAAATTACGTTATTATAACAGCCTTCATCAAAGTTTTTTTATTTTTTTTTATTTTACTAATTGTCAATGCTACTCGCGCATGAGCGGTAGCAACCTCTTCCCCCCACAGAACTCGCAACCCGCGAAATGGCCGTAGCGGCTCCCTCCAGCCAACAAAACCTCGCCATCAACAAAGGTAAGGAGCTCAAAAACCAAAAACTTCTTAAAGAAACCTTAGCTCACAAGTCCCGCTAACAGGAGGCACTACCTGCGAAACAGTAAACCACCAATGAATTTCAAACCCCACGGACACCATAACATTGCATGGCTTGTCACCACAACTGCCTCCCCAGAGAACCAGCCATTACAAGACCACGTGAAAGAAGCAATAACTACTGCCATTACTATGTCTATTTTAAACACATTTTATTTATTTTTTGACATTTGATTATTCCAAATCCAAATGCAGATTACAATATAAAGTAATAAATAGAGTAACCATGAACATTGCCCTAAATCTGAATAAAACAACAAACCATACCGACCATCCCCAACTCTTGAGCCCACCCCAAGAGAAATAAATACAGAAATATATACCTACAGACCACCTGCCACCAACCAACATCCAGAGGCCTACCTTTCTCTTAACATATCTACAGGTCATCATGGGCGTACCCTGCCCTTAGCAAGTTCATGCCAAAATGTGATTACTTACCCAGCTACACTTGTCTAAACCTCTTATCTCATATCTCATTTCCTCCCAATCAACCCTTTCACCTCCCCAACCCACTTAACTCCCATTAATATCAGCCTAACCCCTCTTGAAGATGTCCCAGGACAACTTGGTTTGTTGCCAAACCTCATTTATAAGATGCATAAATGTCAGGTGTGCACTACAAATTTTTTTCTTTTTCTATTAGCCAGGGTTGCATAAATTATAGATGTATATAGATAGTTCAGACTGTTTGAAGTACTGCATACCAATAGAGGTTAAATACATGTTAATCCCAAGATTTGCTTTGTCCCATTTTACTTTCTGTCCCTGGGTGCAGCTCCCATATTTCAGGAAGTCTAAGGACTGATGTTTGAGACTCATATTTTGTTAATTCAAACTCAAGGTCTTTGTCATTGACAGAAGGTCAGCTTATTATGTGTCACAGAGAGAATGTCAGCATATCATATACAACAGACAGAAGGTCAGCATATGATGTGTCACAGAAGGTCAATATACTATACGTCACAGACAGAAGGTCAGTATAGGATATTTCACTGACAGAAGGTCTGCATATTATATGTCAGCATATGATGTGTCACAGACAGAAGGTCAGCGTATTATGTGTCACACTCAGAAGGTCAGCATATGAAGTGTCGCAGATGGAATGTCGGGATATGATGTGTCACAAACAGAATGTCAGATTATTATATGTCACAGACAGAAGGTCAGAGAATTATGTGTCACAGGAAGAAGATCATCATGTGATGTGTCACATACAGAAGCTCAATGTGTTATGTGTCATAGACAGAATGTCAACGTATGAAGTGTCACAAACACAAGGTCAGAGAATTATGTGTCACAGATGGAAGGTCAGCATAGGATGTGTCACAGACAGAAGGTCAGGATATGATTTGTCACAGGCGGAAGGTCAGCATATGAGGTATCATAGACACAAGGTCAGAGTATTATGTGTCACAGGCTGAAGGTCAGCATGTGATGTGTCACAGACAGAAGCTCAGTGTATGTGTCATAGACAGAAGGTCAGCATATGAGGTGTCACAGACAGAAGGTCAGAGAATTATGTGTCACAGATAGAAGGTCAGCATATGAGGTGTCACAGACAGAAGGTCAGAATACTATTTGCCAGCATATGAGGCATCATAGACACCAGGTCAGAGTATTATGTGTCACAGGCAGAAGGTCAGCATGTGATGTGTCACAGACAGAAGGTCAGTATATGATTTGTCACAGGCGGAAGGTCATCATATCTTGTATCACAAACACAAGGTCAGAGAATTGTGTGTCACAGATGGAAGGTCAGCATAGGATGTGTCACAGACAGAAGGTCAGCATATTATGCAAAGGTCAGAGTATTAAATGTCATGGATGGAAGGTCAGCAGAGGATGTGTCACAGACAGAAGGTCAGTATATGATTTCTCACAGGCAGAAGGTCAGCATATGAGGTGTCACAGACACAAGGTCAGAGAATTATGTGTCACAGATGGAAGGTCAGCATAGGATGTGTCACAGATGGAAGGTAAGCACAGGATGTGTCACAGACAGAAGGTCAGCATATTATGTGAAGGTCAGAGAATTAAATGTCATGGATGGAAGGTCAGCATAGGATGTGTCACAGACAGGAGGTCAGCATATTATGTGTCACAGATGGAAGGTCAACCTGTTATGTGTCAGCGATGTATCCTTCATTCTTCAGAGTACTAAAGCCTGGATCTAAACTAAACTCACATAAATCCATCAGTATGCTAATGATTCAAACCACAGCTAAACAGACGTATAATGTATTTATACAATCTTCATTGATGAACACATATCCAAAGCATGTTTTTAATAAGATAATTGCCAATACAATTAAATAAAACAGAAGATTGAAAAATGTTAGATTATCTCCTAAAGTGATCTAGAAATGAAACAAATATACCAAAATTAAATCAACAAAGCAAAACTAGTATAATTCTCTCTCTCACACACACACACACACACACACACACACACACACACACACACACACACACACACACACACACACACACACTCATGCACATGGACAATAAACCAATGAAAAAAATAGACAGTTAACAAAGGAATGGTGTTAAAGGCTTTATTTCTAACACCAGGCATTGGCCTTATAACCTATATCTCAGGAATTAAATTATTTAACTTGTGAATACTGATTATTGGATAGAGGTTATGTTACTCTCTACATATGTTACGGAAATTGCTCTATACTATACTAACAAAATTAAATTTGCTACCAATAAATGAAAGGGGACCTCTACTGCTAGCAACCTAACCTACAAACTAATACATCAAGATAAGTTCAACATATTTACTACCTGGTTTTCTGAAAGGACTTCCTTATGCAATAACAGGTGTTAGGCCTCCCTCTCGTTTTCTACCCCACTAAACAAACTCCACAGCACCAACCTCAAAATCTAACTAATGGCTACAAACGTGTAAATCACTGCCTACAAACTTAAGAGCCATCACTTCCTTTTCAAAATTCAGACATCACTTCAAGTAATGCCTCCTTACAGAAGCATTCTGTAGCTATTTATTATTCCAAGTTGTTATGTACATACTTGGAACACCGCTGTTCTCCTATAAATCCGCCAACTTAAATCATAGCTAGAATCTTCTGTAGGCACTTTATCTTCACATTCCACACCAAATACCCTCATCTCTACAACCTGCTAGAAATTTCCTGTAGGCATTTTAAATTTGCATTCTACACCTAATAACCCTTCTCTGTAACCTGCACTTAGCTTCATAACTGACTCTCAGTTGTTGTTACATAATACTTGCTTTAAATTTACATAAACTTCATGCATTATGTCTGGAATTCAACTGTATTCTGGTCTATATACTTGCGAGTTATAAATTGCTTCATTGTATTCTGTCTGTTCCTGGACTGAGCTTGAAAACAATCCTTCTCCACTCTACCCTGGTTTACAAATGGTAAAGAAATAAATTCAGAGTTTTCTTCACATATGAAAAATACTCTTACAATACTCATTGAATTGGCTAAATTGATTTAATTCAGTAGATCTTCTAGTCAATGATGTAATTGATAATAACTTCTAGTCAATGATGTAATTGATAACTTCTAGTCAATGATGTAATTGATAATAACTTCTAGTCAGTGATGTAATTGATAATAACTTCTAGTCAATGATGTAATTGATAATAACTTCTAGTCAATGATGTAATTGATAATAACTTCTAGTCAGTGATGTAATTGATAATAACTTCTAGTCAGTGATGTAATTGATAATAACTTCTAGTCAATGATGTAATTGATAACTTCTAGTCAGTGATGTAATTGATAATAACTTCTAGTCAGTGATGTAATTGATAATACTGTTATTTTTTTTTTTGGTTTTCATGGGTGGTAATCTGTAATGCATGATGCTTTTTTTTCTATCTAAAAACAGAGTAAGAACATCTTTCTTTTCGGTTTTCCACAAGATTAGTTATTAGCTTTTTATACCAAGAGGAACAAAAAAGAGCATCTTTTCCTTCAGGGTCTGTCCTTCATTTTAATGACTACCTTGATAAATGTACATTGAACTCTTTTTAAAGTCTGTAGATCCTTCTTCAATATTAGTCATTCCTTTTAGTGTTTGAATATTGAAATATAGTGTTTCTACTGATTTATGTAAAAGTGCCATCATTTCTTTATTTCTTGAAACCAGATTTGGCTAGGCTTAAAATGGACCACAATTGTAGATAAAGTTAATTTCAGATAATGTGGTGGTGTCCGAGATCTGGATTCATACCTGTTGTATACCTCAATGTTGTTCTCTTTTGTAGGTCATTTATAACACCAATTTGTAACATGTAGATAATATGGAATTACTTAGAATCTACAAAGATTCACATCACCTGAATGAGACTTATTTTAAACAGATACATGGATATAATTAATGGGACTTTCTTTATGTCCTATACTGTTGTACCTGGACCATAAGCTCCTCTCCCATGAAGCACCATGGTGTCTTAGTATTACAGTCTCTCTCTCTCATGGCTGCATGGCTTGGGCACAGTTCTGACCTTCAATCACTGTTTGCATTGACTTCTGCATGGATCTCTGCATGTCTAAGTGTGTACTGTCTGAGTACTCCAGCTTCCTCCTAAAAACATGCAGGCCAATCATCCACACTAAATTGTCTATTTTGTACCTATCTTGCTGTTGTGGTCTAGGTTATGGCTAAAAAATAATCCATGAAGAACCAGTTCACTTACTTGGTTATCAAATAAAATAAAATAGGTTATTAGATAGAGTCCTGGCTTTGGAGAGCTACCCACTTATCCTTGGATAGTTAACCTAGCAGAATTGCTTTGTTGCAGGACACCATTTTATGAGTCCTCTGGTATTACACATGATATTAATTTTGACATTAAAAAGTCCTGGTGTAGTATGACTGACTGACTTTACTGATATACACTGCTTCTTACTGCCAGAGCTAAAAGCACTATGCAGTTGTAATTAATTCTGGCAGTTCATGCATTATTTTGGCACAGACACCAACCTACGATACACTGTCTCATATACACACACACACACACACACACACACACACACACACACACACACACACACACACACACACACGTTCAGATAGTCATGACCCAGATACCCAGTGTTTGATTAACAGCTTTCGAACTGTGAGAGCTGAGCAAGGGTGGGGTGAGGAGTGAGCAGCTAAAACTGGTTCATCTACTCATCTACTCAGTAGATCCAGTGAAGGGACCAGTGATCTGGTAGCTGTTTTCCCAAATGCAAGCAGAAATTAGCAGGTAATGAAAATACAGCCATAATTGGACATGTGCACTATGTTTACCCAAACTGATGATGAAAGCCATCATTATCATATGGTTGAAAGAGCTCACATATAGGAGTGGGTATAGTAGGGCCTTTATGTGACAGGCTCACTCTCATCAGACAACAAAGGGGTTTAATGCCTAAATCATAAATACCCTCATTGGTGCATTGCTAGACGCAGACAAAGGTATACACACTTCTTTGGCTTCCTGGGTGATCACCACACCAATTCCAAGTTCTGTGTTATGTACCCTCAAGTGGTGGCATTGGGGGGAATAATGAACTCATGAGGGAGGCTGATGGTTTTCAGGTATGAAAGAAAAAATAAACAGGGAAAAATCAGATTCAGAAATGCGGTGCAACAGAAAAATGCATTAGCAGATTGATACACTCAGGTTTTAAGCCTGGAAAAGATTTATTTCACTGATGGAGATTCAGATACTAAAGCACAGATAATACAGAACTGTCTGGCAAGAAAAAGACCAGAGAAAGGCTTTGGCAGTGACTGAAATAACACAGGAAAACATGTTGAGTTATGCAAGTTCACTAGAAACACAGAATCCAAAAGTTTAGTGGATAGGAAGGTAAGAGATGTGAATGAGGTATAAGGAAAGGGACAACACATTAAGAGGTATATAAGAAGATGCAACATTGCAAAAAAGTGAACTATTAAATAAAAACAGTGTAAGAAGTAATGTCTGCAAGCCATGTGGGAGAATTTATCCACACAAAAATGCTACCAAGAAAAAAGTAGAATGTCCACATTATTAAAAAATAGGAGACTTTTGCTAAAACATGCAGAAATAAATATAAAGCTAATTTATGAAAGGAAAGGGAGAGGAGGACAAAAAATTACATGTAGACTGTTGTGAATAGGGCACATAACAGAAGATGAAAAATGTCTCCTGTATTATACAGTACAGACCAGTGACAACTTTGACATAGTATATATGCATACAATAAATGACGTAAGAGAAAGAGTGGACTCAGGGATAACCGAGATGAGAGCCATAACCTAGGTCACTGTGAAGGTAGTGGCTGACCTGGTACAAACAAAAGGTATCGTTGGTCACAGAGTGCAGTATTGACATTGCTTTATTAAGCAGTATAGACAGCATGAATGATGACACTGCATTTGTGATCACAACTGAAAATCTGAAGCACTCAGTGTGTGGTTATTTAGTTATTTAATTATAGCAAGTTTTGGGTTGTTACTACCCACCACTGCAACCAGTAATCAAGGAGCCTCAATCCTCACCACTGGCAACAGTGGCGGAAGTTCACTGAGAGGATAACCAGTACACACACAATATTTCCAGATGCAGCTCTCTGCATCAGGTGCAATTTCCCTTAAGAGCACACAGAGACCACAGTGTATCTGGGATGGTTTCTCCCACTTCCTCCAGATCCCCAATAAGACTCCCCAATGGCACAGCTATAGAGTTGAGATCTCAGCTGTGTGAACAAGCCATGACTTCCAGCACCCTCTCTGTCCAGCCAGTGATTTGTGTCCTTGCCCAAGAAGCTGACACACACACTCTTTGAGGTTTGATTTACACACACACACACACACACACACACACACACACACACACACACACACACACACACACACACACACACACACACACACACACACACCTGGGAGAGCCTGGCACAGGTGTACTAGCTATGCCCCTTCTGCCCAGCCTATAAGGTAGTTTCCCCTGCCACCAGTCAGTCCTAGACAGCTACTTTAAGGCCCTTAATAAAGGGTGACCAGGTTTCCTGTGTAACATTAATATTAATACAAGTAGTAATTTGACAAAGAGCAAGGCTATTAGGATTGGCCCACACAGTGTCAACAAATAAATATGTAAGGGGTCTATATTAGAACATCAAAGTTTAAAAACTTCGAATGTTCTAATATCGAACCCTATTCAGCGAAAGCTGAAAATATTGAAGCAACAGAACACCAACATTTTTCCTAGGGAAAGAATTTGGTTGTCCATCTCTGTTGCTTCGGTATTTTCAGCGCTGTGGTGGAAAGTTACAGGTTGGGTTCAGGTAAGTGTGCGATTGAGTGTGGGTTAGGGTAGCTAGGGTTAGGGTGCGGGTTAGGTATGTGTGCAATTGTGTGGATGTGAGGGTTAGGGCGGGTTAGGTGAGTTAGGGTTAGGTATGTGTCAGATTGTGTGGACGTGAGGGTTAGGGCAGGTTAGGTGAGTTAGGGTTAGGGCGCAGGTCAGGTAAATGTGCGATTGTGTGGATGTGAGGGTTAGGGCAGGGTAGGTAAGTTAGGGTTAGGGTGCGGGTGAGTGTGCGATACTGACGGACCTTAGGGTTAGGATTTGGGTTAAGGTAAGTGCATAGTTAGTGGTGTGTGTATAGTTAAGTGTAGAGTTAGGTGTAAGATTTTATGTTTCTTTATGTTTTCCCTCTCCTTCCCCTCATTCCAATGTATGTGTGTGGATTGCTGTTTGTTTGGTGTGCTTGTGTTGTGTGTATGTGTTTTGGAACAGCAAATTTTTTCCCTAGGAAAAGATTTGCTGTTCTGTATGTTCAATATTTTCAGATTTCACTGAATACAGTTTGATATTAGAACATTTGAAGTTTTGAAACTTCTATGTTCTAATATAGACCCTATGTAAGTACTCTCAAAACATAAATATATCTACACAAATCAGCGACAATGAAAGGTTTAAATATAGTTAATAATAAATAATAAAAGAACAAGACAATACTAAATATATATATATTTACAGTGACATCAGAGTTCAAAAGCACAGGAAATATTTAAAATAACATTGCAGTACATGCTCATACAAATAAAGAACAAAATCTAGACTAACCTTCACTATATTCCTGACTGTATCTAGAAGAGTTATACTGTTCCCTAGAAACTTACTTCTTTAGAGCAAGGCAGATGTGGTGAATGATGCTTCTTGTTGTTGTCAGGTTCAAGACAGAAAGCAAAATGCTCTGTCTTACTATGAGACTTCAGAAAATAATATCTAAAATATTACTGCTGGGATAGCTTGCAGGAGGGCACCATTTCTGGTCATCTGATTTCTAGTTCTTATGCAAGCCTCCTTTTGCTGAAGCTGGCAGTATTTAGCAACTTCCTCTAAAATACTCATACAAGGGATTTTGCTCAGACCTTTGGCAGATGCTAGAAGTCATAAAACAATTACAATTGCATTCCTTCATATTTCCAAAGTAGCAATTAGTTCACCCTAAAGACAATACACAAATCTTCCTAGTATAGACTTTGTGTCTCTAGCTGCATTAAAACATCTTTATGGCATAGCCTATAAAGTAATTTAATTTCAGAAATTTTTTTCTAAAGTTGCTGGACTAAGGTTAACCTCCTGTATTCCAGTTTCCAGTGTTAAAATATATACATTTAAACAGTTACAATAGTGCATGTGCATTTCTGTTCTCTTCCAGCAGGGCACACTTTGCATACATTTTAAACACAGTGATTTACAAATACCTTTTCAACACAAACATCTATACGGAATAGTTTGATATACACATGACATACAGTTCTAATACATTTCTAACACAGACATCTTATATAAATTGGGTTCATATTCACAAATGACATATCATTATTTACAAAATTCCAGCTAGCTGTGCTAGCAGTTCCTCCTTTTGTCATATGGGGTATGGTGTTTTTTTTTTTTTGGTCTTCAACTTGGAATTGTGGGAGATACTGGCTTGGGAACTTGCACAGGTTACAAAATAACCTAGTTCTGTTTCAGACAAAGTCAACACTACAGAATCAGAAGGAAAAGATGTTGGTGGATTCTGGGACATCACTGAATATACCAAAGTATAACATTTCAGGAAACTAAGACTGCAGCCATTGCTGAGAAAGGCATAAAAGAGTTCCATCCAACTGAAAGAAGCTACTCCCCTTAAAAGTTTATTTTAACATTATGGTAATAATGAACAGATGGAATGCAGTAGTATTTTATGTTTTGCGGTATACATCATTGCTAATTTGCAACAGGGAAAAGTTAATACAGTGGATAAAAATAAAGCAACAGATAGTTTACATAAGAGATAAACAAGTTTAGTGTTACTTCCGAGCAAATAAAGTGAGTTGTTCGAAGGAATGAAAGACTGAAAAAGCATCAAATCAAACTTCTGCTAGACTTTTCAAGTCACAACAGTTACATAGCCATGCAGAATATTAGTCTTACTATATTATATGGAATAAAAGGATGAAAGCTAAACAGCTGGAGAAACAGAATACAAAGCAACAGCTTGGATTTTCAAATAGTGATAACACCAAAGTTCAGAGCCCAAATGAGGTGAAGATATGTCAATTTGTCAGCTAGTCAGACCATAAAGCAGGAGTGACCTTGTACATCAACAATAGGAAAAATGTCACAGAGCTGAATGAGCCAAAATGTGTTCCTTAAAACAGACTTTGTCAGGCAACCAGCAACTTGAGCTCCACACTGACAGTAAGCTCAGTTTGATTGTATTTTTTTCCTAGTGAGAGTAGATTCTGAGCATTCTGTGTTCCAGGCTTAATTTACGATTGTTTTTCCTGACTGGCTAATTTTAAATTGTAGCTGTTAAACTGCACTGTGTAGCAGAACTTGCTGCCCTCTTTGGCTGGTATGCTTTGGGCTGCATTTCCTTGCTACACACTGCTATTGCACTGACCAGTTTTAACTGGATTTGGCGTTGCTGTACAATGACACTGCTACTGCATTGACCAGTTCTAACCGGATTTGGCCTTGCTGTACAACATGCAGCAGAAGGATATGTGTTACACTGTGTAGATCTGTTAGTTTTAAAACCTTTTTAATTATCTAATATACCTTACATTCATCTTCATCCCTCATCTAGTTTGCAAGGTTATTTAATTTTTCTTTGTCATATTTTCCACCCACTGCCTACTGCTCACCAGCTTCCTCCTAATCTTTAATGAAACTATTCATTTGAATCAGCCAGGAGAGGCCATCATTTATGCAGCCATTTGGGTGGTTCAGCTTATTTCTTGGGTATGCCCCTACATATACTTGGAAAAGGACTGGGAAGGTCCTTGCAATGGTTTGACTGCTGAGGGCATCTTCTCACCTCTTCAAAGGCTATTCCCTCTAATAACTCCTCCACCTTCCAGCAAGGAGGAGTGGTGATTTACCTGGTCTCCACCAAGGAATTTGTACTGACTGCTTGTGCCCCCTCCCCCCTGTGTGCTCATCCTGCCACTACACAGATGAGGCAAACAAGCCATGGCTCTTTACTCCTCCTCTCTCTGCTGACTCCTTCAGTGTTGAGAATGCAAATCTACCTCCATCACTTGGGAAACAATAAGGGTCCATCCCTCTGTGCACGGAGCCAGACCCTGACTCCTTCAGTGTTGAGAATGCCAATCTACCTCCATCACTTGGGAAACAATAAGGGTCCATCCCTCTGTGCACGGAGCCGGACTCTGACTCCTTCAGTGTTGAGAATGCCAATCTACCTCCATCACTTGGGAAACAATAACGGTCCATCCCTCTGTGCACAGAGCCAGACCCTGACTCCTTAAGTGTTGAGAATGCCAATCTACCTCCATCACTTGGGAAACAATAAGGGTCCATCCCTCCGTGCATGGAGCCAGACCCTGACTCCTTCAGTGTTGAGAATGTCAATCTACCTCCATCACTTGGGAAACAATAAGGGTCCATCCCTCTGTGCACCGAGCCAGACCCTGACTCCTTCAGTGTTGAGAATGCCAATCTACCTCCATCACTTGGGAAACAATAAGGGTCCATCCCTCTCTGCACAGAGCCAGACCCTGACTCATTCGGTGTTGAGAATGCCAATCTACCTCCATCACTCGGGAAACAATAAGGGTCCATCCCCCTGTGCACAGAGCCAGACCCTGACTCCTTCAGTGTTGAGAATGACAATGTACCTCCATCACTTGGGAAACAATAAGGGTCCATCCCTCTGTGCACGGAGCCAGAACCTGAGTCATTCAGTGGCTGAGAATGCCAATCTACCTCCATCACTTGGAAAACAATAAGGGTCCATCCCTCTGTGCACAGAGCCAGACCCTGACTCCTTCAGTGTTGAGAATGCCAATCTACCTCCATCACTTGGGAAACAATAACGGTCCATCCCTCTGTGCACAGAGCCAGACCCTGACTCCTTCAGTGTTGAGAATGCCAATGTACCTCCATCACTTGGGAAACAATAAGGGTCCATCCCTCTGTGCACGGAGCCAGAACCTGAGTCATTCAGTGGCTGAGAATGCCAATCTACCTCCATCACTTGGAAAACAATAAGGGTCCATCCCTCTGTGCACAGAGCCAGACCCTGACTCCTTCAGTGTTGAGAATGCCAATCTACCTCCATCACTTGGGAAACAATAACGGTCCATCCCTCTGTGCACGGAGCCAGACCCTAACTCCTTCAGTGTTGAGAATGCCAATCTACCTCCATCACTTGGGAAACAATAAGGGTCCATCCCTCTGTGCACGGAGCCAGACCCTGACTCCTTCAGTGTTAAGAATGCCAATCTACCTCCATCACTTGGGAAACAATAAGGGTCCATTCCTCTGTGCACCGAGCCAGACCCTGACTCCTTCAGTGTTGAGAATGCCAATCTACCTCCATCACCTGGGAAACAATAAGGGTTCATCCCTCTGTGCACAGAGCCAGACCCTGACTCCTTCAGTGTTGAGAATGCCAATCTACCTCCATCACTTGGGAAACAATAAGGGTGCATTCTCTCTGTGCACCGAGCCAGACCCTGACTCCTTCAGTGTTGAGAATGCCAATCTACCTCCATCACTTGGGAAACAATAAGGGTCCATCCCTCTGTGCACGGAGCCAGACCCTGACTCCTTCAGTGTTGAGAATGCCAATCTACCTCCATCACTTGGGAAACAATAAGGGTCCATCCCTCTGTGCACGGAGCCAAACCCTGACTCCTTCAGTGTTGAGAATGCCAATCTACCTCCATCACTTGGGAAACAATAAGGATCCATCCCTCTGTGCACGGAGCCAGACAGATTGCATGGTTACTAAAGGCTAGGACTCATACTGTAGCTTGTCTGTAAGCCACGCCGAGTTGCAGGCTGCTGCTGCTGCTTGTTTACAGGAACTCATTGTTGCACCCATCTTGGTTGCACTGCCTTGTACACTGCTGCTATTTTTTATTTATAATTGTTTTGTTGTCTATAGGTGATTTGCTCAAATTCTTACTGTTATAATAGCGCCTTCTTACCTTAGACAAGTTTATAACCATCACCAACAGGTTTTGAAATCTACACTTGTGTGTGTGCTTAGGCTGGTTAGTGACAGTAACTATATATGACTGCATCCAAGTGTGTGGCAACGGAGCCTAATAAATCCTTGAATCAACCATTATGTGGCACCTCAGTTATTGACTCTGAGGCTTAAATTTTGTGGCATCCAAGCCAATGTTTCTTAAGTCTGCTGGTGACAACGGAGCATTGAAGTGTGTGGTCTATGGCATCCAAGCCAACCTCTAATCACTATTGTTGCTACATGGAATCTGAGTATTGCTCTGTTAATACTGTAACTGCATACTGTATCAAACTGTATTTGTATACCACTCTCACATTGCAATATGTTTCATTTATACAACCTCTTCAGCCCTCATTCCCTTGTTATTATTCTGAATTTGTATGTTTTACTGAACTATAGATGTGTACTATTCTATGACTATGCTGCATTCCTGAACCAGCAATACACATGTGCTTCAGGTTCTTAGACTGCATTAATCTATTTCTTCTCTATAGGTTCAAGTAGTTATTGCATCACTGTTACTACATTTTTACTTCACCTAGTACATCTCCTTTATAGCACGGTTTATCTAACCAATGCATCGTCTCGGCCTACTGAGTAAACTAGTTCTGCATATCATTACTTGCCTCAGTAAGTTGCCCTACCTCTCAAACATGGAAGCCCAGCCTACCTCTTTTCCTTCTCTTGTAAGCCTCATTGCAGCTGGCATTCTGAAAGTGTGTAGAAAGATCTTAATGCTCACTGTAAAGCAACTATTACTGTGTCAGCATGACATAATTTGTGAAAGGTATAATATATAACCTGGAGGCCACTCTTTCATCTAGAAAGCCAGGTGGTAAGCAAACATATATTCCCCTATCACCACAGGATTACACTAACCAAAAATACTCTGAGTGTGTAAAAAAACCTTTCCTAGCCTCTAAAGTTCAGGACAAAGTGTCTTGACAGCAGTTCATTAATATAGCTGCACCAAAGTCACATACCTTAGTGAGTCATGGGGCTGTAAACTGCAAACTTTTCAATGCCACTAAATCTGCATATCTAAGTAGAAATGCTGTAGTAACTGGTTAAAAATGTTCCCTTACCAGCCTCAGTAAGAAGCTGAGATCCCTCATAAAATCCTCCAAAGCTAGTTATGAAAATAAAATTGCCAAAGATTCCAACGACAACCACAAGGCATTCTATAGTTATGTCAAGAATCTAAACGGCAATGCTCAGATCTGCTCTGAGCTACAACAGAATGGTATTAAATATACTGATCCCAAGGATATTGCTAATATCCTGGCAGATCGATTTAGTGCCAACTTCAAACCCCTCTCACCCCCTAAAGGGCCCATCTCAATACCAAAAGATTGCCAAATTCGGTAATCACGGCCACACAGGTAGAAACTGTACTCTCCAAAGCTAAGAATACAGCATCCACAGGACCAGATGACATCCCAGGCTGTGTACTACATGAACTACAAAATGAACTGGCACCTCACCTAAGTGTCATGTTTAATCATAGCCTCACCTCAGGCTTCATGCCCACTGAGTGGCACACAGCTACAGTTATCCCCTCCACAAGGGAAATCCATCTTGGATCCCAGGAACTACTGTCCCATCAGTCTGATGAGCCTGATCTGCAAGGGCATGGAACGCATTATCATGGAACTTATAAACAAAGACATTGGCAACCTTCAAACACTGGACCCCACCCATTTTGGGTTTGTGAAGGGCTGATCTTGTCTCCTGAACCTGATTGACTTCTTCAAATCAGTCTCTAGAGCTGTGGATGAGGGTAAGGCAGTCCACACAGCTTATCTGGACCTTGCCAAGGCCTTTGACACCATCCACCACTCTGGAATCATAGATAAACTTACTAAGCTGGGCATAAATCCCTACGTCACTCGATGGGTTACCAACTGGCTTACTGACAGAACCCAGACTGTAAATGTAGCTGACTCCAAATCCAGCTCCAGACAAGTGACAAGTGAAGTACCTCAGGGTTAAGTCCTGGGACCGCTGTTGTTTGGCATCTACTTCTCTGAAGTACAGGCCAACACTAATGGACTCTGGCTAACAAAGCTCGCAGATGACTGCAAACTGGGAGCCATTATTGACTCCCCAAATGATGTGGATATTCTACAAAAGGGCCTTACAGAAACAGATGCTTGGTACCAGAGCCATGGGCTCAAGCTTAATGCCAAGAAATGTATAGTTATCCACTCTGGAAAAAAACATGCTCCCATGAATTACCACATAGGTGGCAGTACACTAAATACTGAAAGTGTGATGACAGACTTAGGGACACAGGTGGACAGTGGTCTCACCTTCGATAACCACATCGCCACAACAGTCAGGAAATCCTTCTATGTGGCACACCTCATCACTAAGGGCTTTTCATCCAGAAAAAAGGAGGTCATTGTCCCACTGTACTCATCCCTTATTAGACCCATTATAGAGTACAATGCCCCATTTGGTATGTACCTCACAAGACATCTGCAACAGCTGGAAAGGCCGCAGAAATGCCTCACTAAAAGAATCACAGGCCTAAAGCAGATGCCCTATGCTGACCATCTAAAAACACTCCAGCTCTACTCTGTGGCATATCGTCTACTCAGAGGTGATCTCTGCTTAACATACAAGGCCATGTCAGACCCTGAGCTGTTGGACATGCTCCACTTAATGAAATCCCAATCCCTCAGAGCCACATGCTCCAGGGATCTAAACCTTGTCATCACAATGAACAAAACATGCTGCAGGGATAGGTTCCTGACTGAGAGACTCCCCATACTCTGGAATAGACTGCTCATACATGTCAAGCAGAGCGCCTCCTTGGCCCTCTTCAAACGGAACCTTGACAATTGGATGGGAGATAGGAAATTCACCCCGGGGATCATGTCAGTCATCCTGTTAGACAGGGATCCAGGGAAATAAATATTGTGGGAGGAAATATCCAGGGAATTGTTATGGCTAGGCTTGTATAGGCCCTAGGGCCGATAGCCTAGTACTAACCTATGAACCTATGAACCTTTGAATAACTGGTGACTCCAACATCATTCAGGAACACTGATTCTGCATTTACTGGGCCAGACAGCAAAAGCATGACAGTTACCTTTCTGGTGCCAGTATTTGTGATGTCATGTGGGCCATATAGTTCTATGAACTGGACAAATACAACTATGACTATGACCTGGTGATGGCTCATGAAGTTATGAATGGACTGAGGCACTCAGCCAAGAAGGGTTTGCAGAGGAACATATTGGAGCTTGCTATGAATGTTTCAAGTCCAGATAAGGTTCTGGCCCTAAATGGTATCCTATTCTCACTGAGAATGATGTCCAGATAAAGAGAGAAGATAACTTGCTAAGTAGCTGGTGCCTTTCTAGGAAGAACTAGTATGTGTCCACTTGGGAAAAATGATCATTAGCCCAACGTTTTTCACCAAAGATGACCTACACCTTTTGCTCCATGGATTTCACATACTGAACAAAACATTTACTGCCTCATAGTGCCTTTTTTAAAGCAAAGTCCACTTTTTGGGCATTCCATATAACAAAAAGGCTGATACATGAATTCAGTGCTAGAACTCTTAAAAGTAAATTGACAGATTTCAAGGCTCTTCTGCAACACAAATGTATTTAGTCACTTAAAAAAAGCAGTATTGGCAATAGAAAAAGGTAAAAAGGTAAATAATATGGAGCAAAAGACCATCTGTTGTTAAACAAAGCCATAACAGAGAGCTTTAGAAAGGGGAGGAATTTAAGTATGGCATGGATAGGTTACAACAAAGTATTTGACATGATCCTACATTCATGGATTATGGAATGCTGACAGTTGTATAAGACATATCTTACATTATTCAATTAAATATCAGTGATTATGAAACAGTGGAAAACCACTTTACAACTGAGATTTGATGAAGGGCAAATTATTATCCCAGGGATAAAAATCCAAACGGGAATATTCCAGGTTGATTCTTCCTCACTGCACTGCTGTTTTGTCTTGCCTTTAATCCATTAATCTAGTTATTTAATAAACTAGACTATGATAATAGTTTAACTGTACAAAACCGTTTTTGTCCAATGACATCTCGTCTTTTTTTTTCAGGATGATTTAAGACCATCATAGAAGCACCTAAAAGCACTGGTTAAAAGTTTCCTCAGATGATTTAAGCATGACATTTGTTCTTGGCAAATAGATATAAGCAACATTTATATCAGGAGAGCTGAAGTACATGCATGTGATATAAAATCCTTGAACAGGAGTGTAAAAATGATTGGAAATAGATGAAAGGTCAACAATAAAACAAGAACAAATGAGAACAAAGCCTAGTAGAGAATGCTAGTCCCCAATCTGGCACCCCACTCTAAAAAGTTATATCAACTTCAAAGGCAAAAAAAAATCTTGTCTCTTTAAACTGTAGAAAGTAAAGAGTGAGAGCTGGTAATCTTGATCAGTGGGGAAGAAGAAATACTGAACAAAAGTGCTGAAAGAATGCATGGGAATTGGGAAGTGCAGGGACTGGACAGCAATGCTGCCATTACAGTTCAGCATAACCCACCAAAGGAACATCTTCCAGAAAAAGAATATGATGTCGGATAAATGATTCTGTTACTGTACTTGAAAGGTGCCCCCTAACCCTTTTTAGTAATGGGTGCTACCCCTAACCCTAAGGTTGCCTCTTCCCCCAAACCTAAGCCTATACCTTAATGTGATTAAAACCTTCCTGTAATACTGCCACTATTCAGACAAATTTGAGGCTAGTGTTGCAGGTTTTATTTTTAATATCAGGAGAGGAAATACTTTTCCTCTCTTGATATTATTGTTTTTTTTTCAGTTAAGAACTTTTATTCACAATGCATTAAGTAAAAAAAAATCTGTATCTTTTGAATGTAAAATGTGGTGCTTTTGATATATGCACCTTAAACAACAATTCTGCACACAATGGGAGGCATTCACTAATGGCTAATGCTGTCACATAGTGCTAATTACTGCACGACAGTGTTTTTAATTCCATCCTAATTTCACATAATGGGGGCTACATAAGCATCAAGTCAATGATAAATACCTAGAAATTTGTTTGCTATTAATATGCAATCCCATTTAGTGCATCAAGGATAGAATTATAAACAACAACCCATGGTAACTAATGCAATATCATGCTGCTAGCAGTACTAAATACTCCCAATCTGTCATATGATGCACTACAAGAAGGTTACAAGAGACCACGTTCAGGAGTCATATTTTATGTAGATGTGAGATACAAAGGAAAGTGAATCAAGACAGGAAACCATATTCTGTTTGTCAGCTTGAGAGCTGAAAATAGGCATAGAATCTGTAGAATCTATTGTTAATTTATTGTGATGTGCAACTTTTCTCCCCAGGCCTTCTCTGAAAAGAGGTTCTCACATCCAGTTGGACTATCCTAGTGAAGAAATGCATATTAAATAAAATAAATAAATGCATTGCATAATGCCATAATAACAACACAAATTCAAGCAGATCTGTCCATACATACAAATTTGGCATATTAGCATTTTAATTAATCTTATCTTTTTAGAAGTGCAAACAATGGTAAACTACTACATATTCAAAGATCCGTGATTATGATGTCAGCTTACTAATTTACTAGGAAAAGTGTTAAAAGTATATCCTCTGACACAAAACATGAAACATTTCTTCTTCAAGTTGGTCTGATGGCACAGAGGAGGGTATCTGCCTAAACCGCTGTGATCTGAGTGCAGAAACGGAATCGGCCTCTGGTATGCCCAACATGAGAAATAGAAAGAATGGCCAACTTCCAGTTCTTCTATCTCAGAAGGAGAGTGTGAGGAAAAACCACTGAGCGTGACATCTGGTAGAGACCAGAAGCCTTGCAGATGGTGTAGTTAATGGAGGAGAGAGATGAAACAGTGCTGTGACATCATTGTAAAAGTCTATCTATGATAGAGCAAAGGGGATAGCTGCCTGAGTGCAAGATTTCCGGAGATATGACCAAGAAATACTGATTGATCAGTAGTGCAGTGCCTACATTCATTTGTGTGTCAGAATTTCTGAATGTCATTTCAGACACTGGACCCAATCCAGTTTGGTTTTGGAAAGGGCAGGTCATGCCTACTAAACATGGTAGGTCTTTTTGAGAATGTCACCAAGGCAGTGGATGAGGGCAAAAATGGCACATACTGCCTACTGTGACCTGGTTAAAACATTTGACACAATATTCCACTTAAGCATTGCAAATAAACTCTCAGAATTAGGCATAAACCCTTATGTAACACACTGAATAGCACAATGATTCACAGACAGGACTCAGGAAGTTCAGACTGGAGACACCATCTCCACAAAGAACCTAGTCACCAGTGGAGCCCTTCCAGGCTCCATGCTGGGTCTGCTCCTCTTTGGTTTCTACTTCTCAGAAGTCAGAAACAATTGCAAGGGCCTCTGGATGTCCAGGTTTGCAGATAATTGTAAACTAGGAGCAGTCATAGAATCTCCAAAAGATAGGATGATCTTACAGGAAGGTCTAATACAGACAAATGACTGGTGCCAATCCATGACTTAAAACTCAATGCAAAGAAATGCATAATAGTACCTTTTGGGAAGCTGGCCACCCTGGGAAACTACTTGATTGATAAGACAACCCTAAGAGTAGGCCCAGTAGTCAGGGGCACACATAGATAGCAACCTGGTTTTTGACTAACATGTGTCTAAGGTAGTAGGAAAATCATTCTAGGTTATCCAAGTTATAAGTAAGGGCATGGAATCTAGATACAGAGAACTCATTGTGCCACTATATTCATCCCTCATCATATCCATCATTAAATATAATGTCCCCTTCGGTATGTACCTAACCAGGCACATGCAACAACTAATATGTCCACAGAGCTTCTTCACAAGAATACAGGGTGTGAATATAGTGTCCTATCAGATAATTTCTAATCCCTAACTCTATGTGTGGTTTCCTACAGACTGTTGAGAGGTGATCTATCCCTGACATACAAGGTATAGCCCTTGGACCCCGCTCTGATGGACTTTTGTATATCTGCAAATTGAAGAGTCAGAACTACTAGATATAAGGAGTTAAACTTTACTTAAGATCATGCCTCTCAAACTCTTAATGTCAGAAATCTGGACAAAGCTTGAAAAAATGGGGGGGACTGAGGCCCCAAAATAGGCATGTATTTTAACCATTGCTCTTATAAACTTAGAAAGTTGCTAAAGTAACATGGTTTCTTTTCACATACATTTTCTGAAGGATATGAAGTCTGAAGCACAAATGTATGTCAGTATTTAGTGTATAGAACTTTTCTCCCTGGGCCTCTACTAAAAAGGGGCTTTGTGCCAGCTGGGCAGTAAGCAAAAATAAATAAATAAATAAACAAACAAACAAACAAACAAATAAATAAATAAATAAATGAATAATAAAATAATAAAAAAAGTCTCATATTTGATTATTGAGATTTCTGACATTCAGCAAAGCTATCTCCGTATCTTTTTTGTTGTGTATCTTTATTTTTTTTAATTTGCAGAGATCTAAAAAATGTAGTATGGGGATATATTACATCATCATTGTCATCGGTTATATTGCACAAGGAAATAGGGTGGAATCCTTTAAAGTTAAATCACTCTGGCTGGCTTGTAAGCATTTCATTCTCTGCTGGCAGGCACTGAATTCTCTGTGTATGACTCTACGTCCTTAGCGATGTTTTGTCTTGATATACAGTGCCATATGAAGTGAAAGGAGGATTTCAATATGTAGATACATTTTCCATGTCTGTTATAATGCTGTTATCTTACCATATCGTGTGGAGGTCTAGGAGGAAAGATGTTTAGGTTATTCATTCATATTCAAAATGAACAAAGACCACTCCAAAGTTATCACTGATTCTTTTTAACCTGGTTACAGTGTCTCTAGTGCAGACCCCTGGTATGCACAATGTAGTCAGCGATGCCTCTAATGTTTCTGGGGATTGTTAGGTCCCAATGTTTGTTTTATGTTCCTTCATGTCTGCTTTAGTTAATTGTAACCCCAAGTATTTTCTTACGTACTCTTTACCACTTCCAGATTACTGTAACTGTTTATGCCTGATTTAGCGTTTTCTGTGCATGCATGTGTATGTGTGTGCATGTGTGTATGAGAACTATTATATTCATGATTTTTGTTCATTGCATTGCACATGATGGAGGTATGCCTTTCGCAGATCCATACTGAATAACTTGTGTGTTATGTAGAGGTAAGAATCTACATATATGCTCACAGAATACAGTTAATGCTGAAAGTTTAACCTTTGTAGTTCTGATATAATTTTGCTCTTATAAACTTACAAAGTTGATAAGAGAACAGCTTTTACATTAGCATGTATTTTTTGAAGGGTTTGAAGTTTGAAACTCAAACTTCTATCATATAGAGACTTTAATCCTCTATAACTTTCCAGGAAACCTCAATTTTTATGAGGAATGGGCCAAAAATAAGAGGCAAAAATCTGAAAATTATGCGAAAATCTGGACATTTAAGAGGTATGGTCCAAATACTTTTACAACAAGCCTTATAGCAGATGTTTTAGCCCATAATGCCAGATGCATAATTTCTTGTAACATACTTTTTGTATGAAAATATTGAAAAAAGTACCCAGTCCAGTCCCTTGGTCACACCAGTAATTAAGTAGTCTAGGCCCATAGCACGACATTGTAGGTAATAAAATGCACTGTAACCTAGGTAATTGTTTTAAAATTGTGCTGTATAGTAAAGGAACAATAAAGCACCTCATCGTATTAGGCAACCAAGTTAGCAAGATACTTTTACTTAGCCCCTAATACTGACTTTATTTTTGAAAATGTAGTCCCAGTAATATAAAAAGAAAATGAAAAGTGATTCCAAATAATATGTTAGAAGCAGGGGTCCCATCTATCCCTTAGTTAATTTAGCAAACCTTGCACTTCTCTTTTGAATACAATCTTCAGTGTGCCAAGGAGTCAGCCTTTTTTATGTGCAGACTTGGACTAAATCTGAAGTCATCCCTGCTGCTTTGCATATCCTTGAATGTGAACTTTCTGTGATGTGAGATATATAGCTGCAGTATCAGGCTCCAATGTGTAAGTGCTGGAGAGTGCTTATGTAAATTTCTATTCCTTCTTAACAAGGAGGGATCATGCAGAATAACTGTGAAGGTAACAGCTTAACCCAGTGACTTTCAGCACTGTTAAAAAAAAAAAATAGCAGCTATCCAAACAAAGCACTGTACCATACATCCAGGCATACCTCAGTGAATAACGTTGCCCTATAGACAGTACACTACATACATACTGTCTGCTTGAGAGTATTCACAGAATCTAAGATGCTTGTTCTGGCTCTTCACTACTCCGCTGATTTTCTAGTCATAATACTGTCCTTACGGTTTCAAGTTAATTTACAGACAAATGTAACCAAACTTTTGGAATGATACTTAGTAGCCTGTGCCAGCTTGATAACTAGTTCTTTGAAAGGAATTACTCATATTGTAACTGTAACTTCCAAAATTCTCTATGCTGAAATGGCGCAGTGGTGCAGCGGTAGCATTGTCACCTCACAGCAAGAGGTTCTCTGGTTCGATTCTCAGCTGGGGTGCCTTCTGTGTGGAGTCTGCAGGTCCTCCCTGTGTTTGTGTGGGTTTCCTCCTATTTTATAAAGACATGCATATAGAGCCTTTCTCCCCAGGCCTCTGCTGAAAATTGGCTTTGTTCCAAATAGGACTTTCCCAGTTAACAAATGTTAAATAAATAAAAATTAAAAAAAAATGAAACATTAAACAATTAAAGAAATGCAAGCTGTGTTGTCACGACAAATATTGAGGCTTTAAAATTCAGTTTAGCATATTTAATTTCATCTGAAAATTTTTCTTCTGCAATGTACCCCTATGCCCATTTCTGTCTTTGAAAAGGGCAGTCAGTAGCTACATCATGGTAGCAGGCAGCCCCCACTCCAAAGATACACCTTGCATGTTAAATACAAGGGCTGTGTCTGGTGAAGAAGAAAATTGTGTCTTGGGCAGAAACTGTGGAAAACAGCAGTTATGAAATGGCATTATTGTGTTAATTCAGCTAATTTCCGTGTTTTACCTATGTCTTGCTCTGAAAGCAAAGATGAGTGTGGCAGATCCATTTGTGAGCATTATGATGCTGATGAAATTAATGCATATCTGCCGAAACCTATAGAGACTATATTAAGCATCTGGTGACTCATTTGGGCTAATTACACATTTGACAGACTGGACTTTCTTTCTTTCTTTCCTCAAAAAACTTAAGTTGTACTTTGCAGGGAATCTATTTAAGGTACATCGCTTACCCACTTGCACCATGTATTTATAACATCAGTAAAATAAGGGGTGTGCACAGGTCTATTGTGCTGAACATTTCAAATGTATACATGCTAATTTTACATACTGATATGCTGAAGTAGGGCAATGTTTACAGGTGAAAGACCATGGTAAACAGGATAGTGCTGCAGAATTTAATGTCAGCATGGCTAGATTTCAGGCTTGCTGATTAGATTTGTTAAATGACTAAGTGAACTAGTTTGAAGACCCATTTCAGCCAGTCGTTGATATTACCACTAACTTGATGTTCCCTAGAGACCCCACTTTAAAGATGAATTTTCTTACTTGCAACATAATTTGTTCTCTCTCTCTTTTCCTTTCTTGCAGATAAAGGTAGGAAAAACACGTCTGTTTCAAGTGTTAGGAGATGGACAATAATAAAGAACACTAGACCTTAACTATGGGTCCAGAATACAGACGGCATGTTTAGCGTAAGAATTTTTTCTTCTCTCAGTGCCCATGCAAACAGACATTGCACATTGCTTGTTTGGTAACCACTTCGTAACCCCTTATTTTTTTCATATGGGCAGTCCAGAGGGTGGTCTTTATTATTATTTTTATTTAATAAAAAGGTAAACAGATAGATAGGCAGAGAGATAACTAGAGCGCCTGACACACACATATATTTTTTTCCCACTTGAAGTGGCATTATTTTATTTACTTTGATAAGTTTAGACAGTTGGACAAACAAACATGGCAGGCAGAAAAGTACTTAGATTATTCCACTCTTTGAATTTGCGTGGTAGGCTTCTGCCTGTTAACCCATCCACGACATATTTTTTAAGATGGAGAGTGGAGGGTTAAGGGGAGTGTGATGCACCCCACCATTATGAATAAAATTGATCAAAAAGTTCCATCACTTCCCCAATGTCCAGAAACTGTCACCATATTGCAGTGACATCAGTGAAGGTATGTTACTGCTGCAGTATTCTTACAGCTATGCATATGATCTGTTGCAGGGCACCATTCTCAATTATGTCCATAGGTTCATAGGTTGGTACTAGGCTATTGGCCCTAGGGCCTATACAAGCCTAGCCATAACAATTCCCTGGCTATTTCTTCCTGCACTATTTACTTCCCTGGACCCGTGTCTAGCAGGGCAACTGACGTGATCCCCGGAATGTATTTCTTTCTCCCATCCAATCGTCAAGGCTCCTTTTGAAGAGGGCCAGAGAGGCACTCTGCTTGACATGTGTGGGTCCAGGAACTGTAGAAGCCACTCATGTTCAAAATATAACAGTTTATATTTACAGGAGACCACAAACACAAAGTATTTCATACTTCTCAACCTCTTAGCACAAGAAATACGGACAAATGCTAAAACAATGGGTATACAAAGGGTCAAAAATAGGGTCAGATTTTAAATATTGTTTTTACAAATATAGAAAATTGCTGGAATAAAGGAATTTGTGTTGTCATGAATTTTCTGAAGGATATGAAGTCTGAAAATCAAATTCATGTCATTATTTAGCAACTTCAATCCTCACTGAATTGCCAGAAAACCACAAAAAAGTTAGGAGGAACAAACCAAAAATATGAGGCAAAATCTGGACATTCTCGATAATCTAGACTATTTAGAGGTAAGTCGCAAAGTGTGACTCTGCAATAAAAAATCATATAAAGATTTATAAGACAAGATGTATTATAAATTTGGCCTTCCCCTACAGATGTAACTACCCATTTAGTTGAGGCTGTACAGCACTTCAGGCTGAGACCTGTTCTTTAACTCTGACAGGGTACCTGAGCCATATATGGAGACACAGCACTTCAGGCTGAGACCTGTTCTTAAACTCTGACAGGGTACTTGAGCCATATATGGAGACACAGCACTTCAGGCTGAGACCTGTTCTTAAACTCTGACAGGGTACCTGAGCCATATATGGAAACACAGCACTTCAGGCTGAGACCTGTTCTTAAACTCTGACAGGGTACCTGAGCCATATATGGAGACACAGCACTTCAGGCTGAGACCTGTTCTTAAACTCTGACAGGGTACCTGAGCCATATATGGAGACACAGCACTTCAGGCTGAGACCTGCTCTTAAACTCTGACAGGGTACCTGAGCCATATATGGAGACACAGCACTTCAGGCTGAGACCTGTTCTTAAACTCTGACAGGGTACCTGAGCCATATATGGAGACACAGCACTTCAGGCTGAGACCTGTTCTTAAACTCTGACAGGGTACCTGAGCCATATATGGAGACACAGCACTTCAGGCTGAGACCTGTTCTTAAACTCTGACAGGGTACCTGAGCCATATATGGAGACACAGCACTTCAGGCTGAGACCTGTTCTTAAACTCTGACAGGGTACCTGAGCCATATATGGAGACACAGCACTTCAGGCTGAGACCTGTTCTTAAACTCTGACAGGGTACCTGAGCCATATATGGAGACACAGCACTTCAGGCTGAGACCTGTTCTTAAACTCTGACAGGGTACCTGAGCCACATATGGAAATACAGCACTTCAGGCTGAGACCTGTTCTTAAACTCTGACAGGGTACCTGAGCCATATATGGAGACAAACTTAAGTAGTAAGACACTTCAAAACAATTGTTCCACTGAAACTTTTAAGAAGTCAAGGCATCGGTAGGTTCCCCCTTCAGTCATTAGCAACCCCCCCTCTCTCCAGTCGAGTTTGGTATACATCTGTATGTGACATATGTGACAGGCACCCTTACTATTAACCACTGTAGCTCCTGTGTGTTATTGACTGCTTTCTGTACAGAAAACTAGGCTTTACTGTTCACATTGTTTATCCACAGGCATGCACAACATTCTTGCATGTGTAGTATACGTATCGCCAGCTTCTTTGCTCCCTACTCTGTGTGCACTGTGGCAAATGTTTTTATTCATTGAATTTTAAAATATCATTCATATCATTCTCTAAAAGGCTGTAAAGGAAAACACGAAAACTGCTTCTGCTTATATTATAAATAATGTTACTATGCGCCACTCAGGGAACTCTTCTACATTAATATATAGTAATGCATAGCCTGAGCTTGAACCTGCAACAGCCAACATATGTACTCACTGGGTCACAGGGAACCAACTGCCAAGATACATAGGATTTGATACTGACACAATCAATGCCTGCAGTGTTAGTAACAGACTGAGATTTCACAGAACAAGACAAGCATTTTGATTGTCACTGAAACATATCTCTGTCTATGCTAAAAAGGCTCAAGATTCATTCAACTAGCATATAGATTGCAAAGGTATGTCAGACTTCACAAATTAGCAGCTGGAGAGATCATTACCCATCTTGGCTCATTATCATGGCCTCTTTCTCCATTAAATGCAGCACAAACCTTTTCACTTTTGTAACTACTAGCTAAATATTTTCTTACATGTTAATATATCAACCCATCATTGTTGTTCAGTTACCATTTTGCCTGAGTAGCAGCTGATTGACTAACATCCTTACATTCAAAATTAAACACAGCCTTTTACTGCACGGACACTTCAGTACTCACTCGAAAAAAGCAATGATTGTTAATTCTCATGCTATAGTATAGATCTGTGGTTGGACTGAGTGTCAAAAAGGAAAGGCTTATTTGACTGGGTATTTATATAATCTTTATGGATATCGGTTAAATCTCACTATTTGTTTGGGATAATCTAAGAAATTATGGATCTAGTGACTCAATATGATGAATTCTGGAAGCGGTACTATCAAGTAAGATTGCATAAAAATATTGTTAAATTTGAGAAAGTTTGTAGTGTAGTCAAATCTATTTTCATTAGTGGGAAAAGAAGATTCTTTCGTAAAGAACAAACTGTGCCTTACCATAATCCAAAGCGGAGGTCAGATGGCTTCATTTCTCCACTCAACCCATGTAGAATCTGACCGCCCACACCAGCTACTCATTTACTCTAGAATTTGCAAATCAGTTCTGTCACTTCTGTTTAATGCCATTATCTCATGGAAAACCTTTGGTTACCTGTTACCGCCGGTTACGCCTTTCTTTTCATTTCATATCATTGTCTAATAATCTGCAGTTTGGAAGTTACTCAAAAATATAAAACACTATCTCTGAACAATGAACCCATCCTAGCAAAATATCTGAAATGCAAAGCTGTTGCCGTGCCATTTCCACTGCAAACTCTCATTAATCATTTTATTCAGGAAGCTTCTGTTTGCACTGCTACAGAAGCTAACAGAATAATTCCTCTCCATAAATGAGGACATGAAATATCCATACAGTTAGTTTTGTCCACTAGTCATTTCATCTTCTTTTACAAAGATTCGAAGAAAATGCATACAAACCCAACTTCTAATTACTTGTTCACCTATAGGATTCCTTTAAAGTCAGTGCTATTTTTCATCCTGGTCACATAACAGAAACTGGGTTATATCTGTTCATGGAACTCCTGTGGCAACCTGAATCAAGATGACTCTAATGGTGCACTGTTTTACAAACGTTCTAAAACTTTGGATAACTTAAAATTGAAGGATATTTCTGCATTACCTCTCATAACCTGGACTGTCAGAGACTAAGATATTGGTCATCTGCTTACCTTAAGGAAAGGACCCAGATTATACACTAGAGTAATTCAATTACATCCTCTTTACTATATTAATTTTGTCGTACATTTAACTAATCCAATATATAGAGGAATTTGTGATATTCTCTTTGGTGCCAGATATCATTTATATCACTATTTATTCACAGTCCAACTTTTCTCACTCATAAAAATGGTTTGATGACTTAGGCTTTTTCAACTTGTGCAAAACTAAATCTATGTCATTTACTACAAAGAACAGTGAGTCATTAAATGACTCACTTTCCTAAATATTCTCCAGGAATAACATCCCTAAAAGTAGTTCTGTAAGTGGATCTACTCAGGTTCATCTCTGATGAAAATCTAAAATTTGATTGCTTAAGACAACTGTTACTTTCAGTACCAGACAATGGTTTGGGTTTTTATAAGGCAAACAATTAATATCTTGAGTTCACAAGTGTAAACACATTTAGGAGAAATTTGTTTATAGCTTTCTGGTATTCTAACAAACCTAAACTCATCCCTGTTAAGTAAAGTTGAATAAAACTATAATTGAATTGTCTAGTGTACCTGGAGAGATATATATCATATGACTAACTGACTCCAAAGTTAACTGTGACAAAATTAGGCCTGCATAATTTAAATTTCACAATACCAAAAGACTGGAACATTGGCAGAATAGAAAATTGACAACAATGTCTTTTGCACATAGGTTGTGCCCCCCACACCCCCTACTTATTAAATTTACAAACTCCGAGATCACTCTACAGTGGAGAAAGGACAAAACTGCAATCTCAACTGCAGTGCAACCTTGCACATCCAACTATCACTACTGTTCACTGTTCTGTTCCATCAGCGTTCCAGTCCATTGATATTTTTCTGTTTTGTTTATCTCTTGGTCTTCATCTCCTTAATGTCAATGTTCTGGTAAATCTACCTTTTTAAGTAGAGATACCATTCTAGAACTCATTACTATGTTTTGTATTGTTCTTTGCATCTGCTTGAACTAGGCAAGATTTAACCATGTCACACCTTAGAGCTATACACTCAGTTCTGCATCATCTTAATAAATGTCTAGTTCTTAATTCATTTGTCACTGGACTAGACGTTCAAACAGTTATTTTCATGACTTGTTTTCTCAAATGTGTCTCAAAAAAAAATCAAACAGCTTAATTTTCTATCAACAGATAATCTTCTTTACAGAAACAAACAAATCTACAAATATTTATATACCTACTGGCTGGGTACTTACATAAGTAACATTGTTTAAATATAACGTTCTAAATTCCTCTTCTACCAATGGTATGTCAATATCCTGGAGTACTCTGTATATAACTCCTAAGCTGATAAGCCCTTCTTTTATACCATATTTAACTCTTGCTCATGGTTAATTTGATATCTGCTACTATCTTAATATTTTGGACACCACATCAGTCTTCATCCTAATGTCTGTAAGCATAACTTACTTACTCAGTGTGGATTTAACTCTTGTGTGAACATGGATTTAGGTTTCTCATTTACTCACTTGCTTTATGAAGTATACTACATAACTGCATCTTATTTCAAATATGTGTAATCATCTCAGAATGTCCTATTTTCTTGATTTCACACAAGTTACCATCTTATTAATAATGTTTGTCTTTGAGGTTGTATCACATTTTATGTAACATCTTTGTTAGTATCTCAATTCGGAGCATAACACAAGAATTTTAATTAATCTGTATCCCACTCTATGACATCTTTGCGAGTGTTCATTTTTATAATTGTAGTCAACATGTAAAGTTTATCCTATTACGCATCATATTTTGTGTATATTAGCTTTAATATCCTGATTGTAATAGTTTTGTTGAAGCTCTTCTTCCTAGACCTCCACTAAAAGTAAGTTACATCCCATCAGAAATTCCAAACAAAAATAAATATAACTAATGGAGATTTAACAGATAGCTATGGCTCATTGCTATGCAGTCATAGACTAAGACTGGAATGGTAGAGTGAGGTTACATGGAAATCCTCCTAAAATATAACAGCGTGAGTTAATATACAATGTACAATGATAGATTCACAAGCTTAGTGCCGTGCATTAGGTCTGACAGTGTTTTTAACAGTTTGTTGTGACTTACCAAAGTGTGGATGATTTGTTCAAGTTGAAACTATTCCTAAAATGTGTACTAGCTTTATTTAGCAGTTTGCATGCATGCTATAAAAAACACCTTTGCTGAAGTATAATGCACAGTGGGGAAATTCCCCTTCCTCTATTACACAGGGACATCATAATCTGGCACTTTAAGGCGGTACATTTGACAAACTCTCCTGCATGCATTATAAAGGAGAGTCTTTCTTTTCAAATGAACATAGGATTCAGAATCTGATTTTTTTTTCATATTCAAGTGGGTTTTGCACTTTTGGCATTTGTGATAATGACACAGAAACCAATGCCAGCATTACCTAGTGGGAGGTCATGGTACAGCCAAAGTTAGACCATCTACAAACTTGATGAAACTAGCAGAAATTTTACAAAACAGAAATGAATACAAAGTTTGATACTTCATAGCTAACAACAAATTTTTTGAAGCATAACCCTTGACTTGACCCATGGCTCTGAAAAACAAAAGTTTTAGTTATTCATCTTTTCCAAAGAACTATAGAGAATTCAAAATTTTGATTCACCAAAGTGGTAGCAAATCCACTTGTAGAGCAAAGGTAGTGACAGCAAAAAAAAAAAAAAAAAATTATAATTAAAAGGTTAAAATTGTGACCACTGAGTTATGTTAATAATTAGAATATAACAAAGCACAAGAAACTGGTCAAAACACAAAACAAGCCCCAACAACTGTAGAGTCGTCACACTAATTTAATAAAATTCCACACTTAAAACATGATACTTGAAGCGCTTTTCGTCTGCAAGGTTGCAAACTTCATCAAAAGTAAAAAAAATCAACAATAAGCATTATTTACGTAGTCACTTGATCCAAAAAATACGCGGGGCAATTAATTAATTACTTAAAAAGACATTACAAAAACTACAAAAAGTATATTAATATATGTATAGTAAACATTTCATTTGTATAAGTAGCATAATATAAATACAAACAAAGGTACTATTAAAAAACATTATACATAGTGCAAACTTTTTATGGACTTAAACATTGTATCAAACATTTGAAACAAAGTTTTACCTCTGTAAACTCTTGAGTTTGAGAATACTACTTATAGAGCTTGCCTCATTTAACCCAGGAACATTGCATGCATCAAGTTTGATCTGCCACTTTAATTCCAGTTCTTCAAGTTTGAGAGGGAAAAGACCCCCTCTAATATCCTGCACATTCAAGTGAATATGTTTTGCTAGTGCATTATCAAGCTTGTTCCGACTGATAGCATACAAATGTTCATACATTCTATCACGGAGTCTACGCTCCGTTTCCCCCACATAAAATGCAGGACAGTGTGTACGTCTTGCTAAGTAGACTATAAATCTAGAATTGCAATTAAACCTTGATTTTAGTCTATATTTGTAACCATTGATAGTAAATGAATTAATCACATCCACATGTTTACAGCAGTGGCAATTCTCACATTTATTCATACCTATTATTCTGGGGCATTTAGAATGCTGTTTTTCTAATAGAGCTTTAAGATTTCTGCCACATTTAAATACTATATTTGGGGAATTACCTAGTTTAACAAACAATGTCTGATTGCTTCTAAACAATTCCCAGTTTTTCTTTACTATTTTAACACAAAAACTACTTTGTGCACTAAATGTAGTTATAAAACTACAATGTAGTGATTGAGTATTGAGTGGCACTATTTCACTTTGAATTGGTGACACTGATGTGTCTAGAACCCCTAAACTGTCACTAAAACACCATTTAATGACCAAAATGGGCTTAAAAGTAAAGTTTGCTCTTTTGTAATTTACTTCTTCTATTAGGGTATCCAACAAAGATTCCGGGTACCCACGATGCAAAAACAGTTTTTTTAAAAACATACATTCCTCTTGAAAATTTTCATTCTGAGAAATGATACGAGAAGCCCTAACCAGTTGACCTTTTATGACCAACCTTTTCTGATGAAAAGGGTGACAGCTAGAGAAATGAAGAAAAGAATTGGAATAAGTATTCTTCCTAAAAATTTTTGCAGTAAAACTATTCAATGCTCTATTTTTAGAAAGCCAAATATCTAAGTATGATACAGCATTAGTACTAAAATTAGAAGTAAAATGCAGAAATTCAGTTGACTTATTAAACCTGTCCAGTAACTCGCATCCTACCTTTTCATCCCCTTTTAGTAAAACAAATATATCATCCAGGTATCTAGTATAGTACGTCAAAAGTTTGGAGACATTTTTGTCTTTAAAGACAAATTCAGTTTCCCAGTGCACCATAACTAAATTGGCTACACTTGATCCACACGGGGAGCCCATTGCTAACCCTACTTTTTGCAAGTAAAACTGGTTATTGAACTGTGCGCGAGACATCGTGTTTCATCATCATTAATGTTACCCATTCTGTGCAAACTTGATGTGGAATACATGTATACAGGTCTATGACGTCGATTGTTAAGAAATTGTGGTTTTCAACGTAACCCAAGGTGTTTATTTTAGCCAAGAAAGACCAAGAGTCCTTACAGACTTGGTCTCCAAAAACCACATATTCCTGTAACATCGAGTCAGTGACCTTAGCACAGGCATAGGTAGGAGAGTCTCGGTTAACAATGGGCTCCGCATGTGGAGCAAGTGTAGCCAATATAGTTATGGTGCACTGGGAAACTGAATTTGTCTTTAAAGACAAAAATGTCTCCAAACTTTTGGCGTACTGGGAAACTGAATTTGTCTTTAAAGACAAAAATGTCTCCAAACTTTTGGCGTACTATACTAGATACCTGGATGATATATTTGTTTTACTAAAAGGGGATGAAAAAGTAGGATGTGAGTTACTGGACAAGTTTAATAAGTCAAAAGAATTTCTGGATTTTACTTCTAATTTTAGTACTGATGCTATATCATACTTAGATATTTGGCTTTCTAGGTAATTTCCCAAATATAGTATTTAAACGTGGCAGAAATCTTAAAGATCTATTAGAAAAACAGCATTCTAAACCCCCCAGGATAATAGGTATGAATAAATGTGAGAATTGCAACTGCTGTAAACATGTGGATGCAATTAATTCATTTACTGTCAATGGTTACAAATATAGACTAAAATCAAGGTTTAATTGTAATTCTAGATTTATAGTCTACTTAGCAAGATGTACACACTGCCCTGCATTTTATGTGGGGAAAACGTAGCGTAGACTCCTTGATAGAATGTATGAACATTTGTATGCTATCGGTCAGAACAAGCTTGATAATGCACTAGCAAAACATATTCACTTGAATGTGAATCATAACTTTAAATTTTTAGCCATTGACAGTGTCAAGCAGGATATTAGAGGGGGTCTTTTCCCTCTCAAACTTGAAGAACTGGAATTAAAGTGGCAGATCAAACTTGATGCATGCAATGTTCCTGGTTTAAATGAGGCAAACTCTATAAGTAGTATTCTCAAACTCAAGAGTTTACAGAGGTAAAACTTTGTTTCAAATGTTTGATACAATGTTTAAGTCCATAAAAAGTTTGCACTATGTATAAAGTTTTTAATAGTACCTTTGTTTGTATTTATATTCATAGGTTCATAGGTTCATACTAGGCTATCTGCCCTAGGGCATTTATAAGCCTAGCCAGAATGTGTTTGGCTTTCGCCACCCATTTTAAATTAATTTTGCTATGCCCTTTTTCGAGGTTAGTATACTGTGCCTCTGTCTAACAGTGACACAGAAGTGATACCCGGGTTAAACCTATGATCTCCCATCCACTCATCAAGATTCCTCTTGAAGAGAGTCAATGAGGGACTCTGCCTAACCTGGACTGGGATTTTATTCCAGAGTGAAGGGAGCCTCTGGGTTATGAATCTGTCCCTCCAGCATGTCCTATTTATTTCAGTGCTGAGGTTCAAGTCTCTCGAGCGCATAGCTCGATGGGATTTGGATTTTCTGAGGTGCAGCATGTCCATTAATTCTGGGTTGGACATGGCTTTATACGTCAGGCACAGATCGCCCCTGAACAGGCAGTATGCCACTGAGTAGAGCTGGAGTTTCTTTAACCGAGCAGCATATGGCATCTGTTTGAGCCCTTTGATCCTCTTGGTGAGGTACTTTTGGGGACTTTACAGTTGCTGCAGGTGTCTGGTAAGGTACATCCCAAAAGGGGCATTGTACTCAATTATGGGCCTGATGAGGGATGAGTAAAGAGACACAATGACCTCCCCTGATCTAGATGTGAATCCCTTCATGATTAGGTGGGCTATATAAAATGTTTTTCTAACCACTTTGGCCACGTGGTTGTCAAATGAGAGACTGCTATCAACTTGGGTCCCCAGGTCCCTAATTACTTTTTCTGTACTTAATGGATTACCACCTATGTGGTAATTTGTGGGCACTTTGTTTTTGCCAAAGGGGATGACTATACACTTTTTGGCGTTTAGCTTGAGGCCATGGCTCTGGCACCAGTTGTCTGTTTCTATGAGGCCCTTTTGGAGGATGCTTGTGTCGGCTGGAGAGTCGATTATGGCACCCAGTTTGCAGTCATCTGCGAACTTGGTCAGCCACAGTCCTTCCATGTTGGCCTGTACCTCCGAGAAATATATACTGAACAAGAGAGGTCCCAGGACTGAGCCTTGTGGGATGCCACTTGTAACTGGTTTGGAGTCTGACATGGCTCCAGCAATTCTAACCATGTGGGTTCTGTCCTTGAGCCACTTTGCAACCCATCTAGTGACATAGGGGTTTATATTTAAGCTGGTGAACTTATCTATAATGCCCGAGTGGGGTATTGTTTCGAAGGCTTTTGCGAGGTCCAGGTAGGCTGTGTGGACCACCTTCCCCTCGTCAATGGCCTTGGTGACTGTTTCAAAGAAATTGACCAGGTTTAAGAGGCATTATCTGCCCTTAACAAAGCCAAACTGGGTAGGATCCAGTGTCTGTAGGTCCCCAATATCTTTATTTATGAGGTCCATGATGATCCTTTCCATAGCTTTGTAGACCAAGCTAGTCAGGCTTATGGGGCGATAGTTTCCAGGATCCGTTGAGGCACCACCTTTGTGGAGAGGGACCACTGTTGCTGTACGCCACTCTTTGGGTACATATCCTGTAGTAAGGCTGAGATTGAACAGTAGTTTTATGTTTGGGTTTAGCTCTTCTTGGAGTTCATGTAGGATGCAGCCCGGGACACCGTCTGGTCCCATTGATGCTGTTTTTTGCTTTGGAGAGGGCGGCTCTTACCTGAGGATCTGAGATGTCAGGGGGGCAGCACTCTGCTGGGATAGATATTTGCTCTTTTGGTGGGGAAGGGGGGGAGAAGTTTGCGCTGAACCTGTCAGCTAGGATGTTGGCAATGTCTGTGGGTTCGGTGTATTTTTTGTCATTTTGGACTAATTCTGAGCATATCTGGGAATTCCCACCCAGGTTCCTAACATAACTAAAGAAAGCCTTGTGATTATCCTTAGTGTCCTGTGCAATTTTTCTCTCGAAGCTGGCCTTAGACGATTTTATGAGTGCCCGTAGTTTTTTGCTAATACTAATCAAAGATGCCTTCCCTTTTTGGGATTTTGCTCTGTGTTTTAGTAGCTTCCTCCTTCTATTGTATAGTTTGTTTATGGCTGGGGTCCACCAGACAGGACGTCTGCCTTTGGAGGATTGGGTCTTGGTTTTATTTGGGATTGCATGATCCATGCATTCCTGAAGGTGTTCATAGAATGCATTTATAAAGGATTCTGTAGTCTGGGCCGTATTTTCCACAGGCCCAGGGGCATTGTAGGATTCCACCTCAGTTTTGAGGAATGTGAAATTTGCTTTAGAGAAATTTTTCACTGTGGTTTTCTGGGCAGGAGGTGGGGTCGGGATGTGAATATCCAGTGAGACTAGTTTATGGTCTGATCTTACCAGTGAGGGATACACTTCTGGTCTGGAGCATAGAGTCCCCATGTTGGTGATGATCAGGTCCAGTATGTTATCCCCTCTTGTGGGAGTGGTAACAAGTTGTTCCATAGCATTTGAGTTTATAAATTCTAGGAACCTTTGGGCTAGGGTGTTGGAGCTAGAGTAATGCTCCCAGTCTATGTTTGGGTAGTTGAAGTCGCCCAATATAATGGTGTTTGGAGAGACCTTCATATTTTCCAGTGTTCTCAGGAAGGCCGAGTGGGGTTCCTGGGTTTGGGAGGGTGGTCTGTAGCAGGCTATAAACTGGAAGGCAGTTTTACCCACTGTTAGTTGCACATGGATAGTCTCTGATGCTTTGTGCTGTGCCACCAATCTGGAGGTGTGGGTATCTTTGATGAATATTGATACTCCCCCTCCTTTTGTGGTTAGGTCCAAGTTTTGGGGCCAAAAAGCATGGTATGAGGTATAACCTGGTAGTGCTGGGGTGCTCTCGGGAGCCTTGAACCAGGTTTCTGTTATGGTACTTATACAAATGAAATGTTTACTATACATATATTAATACACTTTTTGTAGTTTTGGTAATGTCTTTTTAAGTAATTAATTAATTAATTGTCCCGCATATTTTTTGGATCAAGTGACTACTTAAAGAATGCTTATTGTTGATTTTTTTACTTCTGATGAAGTTTGCAACCTTGCGGACTAAAAGCGCTTCAAGTATTGTGTTTTAAGTGTGGAATTTTATTAAATTAGTGTGACGACTCTACAGTTGTAGGGGCTTGTTTTATGTTAATAATTCACAATGTACACATATACAATTGTTGTCAAATGACCCATTGTAAAACTTAATAATGTGAGAAATGACTTAAGCACCCCAAACTACAATACTTCTTAATGTTACCTTAAAATATAACCTGCAGAAATCCTTGACGAGTTTTCGTGATTTATCTGGAAATCACTTACACTTAGCTTTTTCCTCTGTTCTCTTAATTCTTTAACATGTAGAATAACTAATCATTCAGCCGCCTCTCTCCTGTTATGTGCCATATATGATTTCTTTTGCATATTTACTATGTAAATGTAAGGATACTGAAGCTTCGATTGGTTATTTCCAGATGCCATAGATTTATCCTAAGATCGTCCGCTGACATGTAAGTTTCATAATCACTGTTCACAGAGATTGAGTTGATATGATACGTGTGGGCATTGGCAAACACTCTTCTTGGGGTTGCTTCTACCATAAGGTCCATGGGTTTTAAAACAGGTACCTATAAAATAAGTTAAAGATTGAATTAGTGTAAGTATGAAGCAGATATTTACTTATCACGCACTTACATACACACACAGACAAAATTTACAAAGGTAGCACTGTTTGCAAATGTCACCTGAGTATACCAGTTATGTAAGAAATGCAAAACAAAAAAAAACAATTTCTGCTGTAAAATTAAGATAATGATTTGCAATACAATGCATTTTGCACTGGAAAACTGGGTAAAAATTTCTTCTCGCTATGCTGTTATTGACTAAGGTTCAGCTAGTGGTCCACGAGGTGCAGTACCGGCCTTGGGTTAGAAGAGTTATGCAGCTTTTTCATGCTTCACTTTCTGTGGAGAATGTGTTACCAGGTGTGTCCTGGAGCTCATATCCTATTAATGCATAACCACTAGAAAAGTGTAAATAAATAAGAGATGCCTGCTTCTGAGTGGGGGTTCAGTGTTTCTTGATACTTTATGTCACATGGGTAAGTAACATTGCCATATTGTGCCTTTTGTTCCCTCACCATTTGGGCACCAAACATTGCATATGTAGGGAATGTAGGTGCATTAAAAATCAATGGGAACTCTGCATTTGTGAAATTCATGGTTTCACTTATGACACAATGAAAAAAGAATAGTCTTTTATGTACTGATATTTTCAGAATATTCTTTTAGTGACAAAAGTAGAAAGCATTCTTTCAATAATTAAGGTAGCAAACCTAAATACACACACACACACACACACACACACATATATATATATATATATATATATATATATATATATATATATATATATATAGATGTATTTATATATCCATATATGGGTCCCCTTCACATGGTTGACTTTTCACAAAGTCGACTTTCATATGGCTGAGACCATATGATTGGCTTTTGAAAAGCCGACCATAGGGAACCGTTATCTCTGTACAGTGCAAAATGGGAAAATTTCCCTCTTCCAGACTGTAGTGCGATCACAAAGTTGGTATATTTAAGTTAACGGGGGGGTGGGGTGGAGCCCCCATGGGGGGTGCGAGGGTGGGGGGTGTATCCCCCCTGCTAACAGTTTAAGGTAAGTGTTTGTTGCGTTTTTTGTGCTTACTTTACATGGTCGGCTTTCTGAAAGTTGATCATATGGTCTCGGCCATATGAAAGTCAACTTTGTGAAAAGTCGACCATGTAAAGTATACCCATATATCTATGTCTAAATATATATATATATATATATATATATATATATATATATATATATATATATATATAAAATATATATATATATATATATATATATATATATATGGGAACCAGCCCTTTGGTCAAACGTTTGTAACATCGAATATTTGGCATTACTTAGTGGGAAGCCATGGTACACCAAGGATTTGGAATTTGTCCTTTTACCATTGTTGTGCGATATCAAAATTGTTAAATTTAAGTAGCAGGGTGTGTCATATGATCACAGAATGCTGACATTACTTAGTTGGAGGTTGCAGGTTAGCAAGGATTGGGAATTCACCCTTTCCCTACTGTTAAGTGATGTTGGAGCTGGTATATGTAAGTAGCAGGGGTGGTAGGCAGTGTGGCTTGTCTCCCTGCAGAAAATATGTTTTTTTTACTTCACCACGAACTGGAAACAAAACAGCTCACCACCACATAAGGAAAGAAGCCAGTGATTACCTTTATATTTTATTAAAATTATATTCCAGTCCAGTAGTAGACTTATACTCTGTAAAGGCTGAAGAGCCGAGGCGCTAGAGGAGTCTGCATTTTATGCATTGTATTTGCTGCTAAACAGATTTTATTGGATCCAGTGTATGCTCATTTTGCCTTTTTTGTGGGACTACATTGTGGATTTACTACTGGACTGGACTATAATTTTAATAAAATATAGAGGTAGTCACTGGCTTCTTTCCTTGTGTGGTGGTGAAATATGTTTTTTTGTTTTTTTTATTTTGTTTTTTTAAGTCCCCTGACTTTTGAACTTTACAGGTTAAAGAAACACATCGACACCGATAAAAAATACAACAGTTTATTAATTACAAGGTTTAGTGCCTTTGTTCCTATAAATAATACTGAAACATCATTAGAACCACAAATAAGTGTGCTTAAAAGTATATTACAGAAACCCAACCATATGACTAGAAAATATAGAGTGAAATGTATAGGTTATATTTACTCCTCACATTTGTTAGCCTATGAATTTCATTGGATATTTTCTTAACACATGAATGAGTTCTACTAAATTTACAGTAGATGTTTGAATGATAAATTTATAGTAGATGTTCGAATGATAACTGCTGCAGTAGCCTTAGCTATATGTGGTTATATCCTGCCAAGTGCATAACAACTATCCAACTTCCAAAGCTTTAGGGCATCTTCCATGCACCCAAACCACCAATCAGTTTGAGCTGAGCTGACTAAAAAGAAAGGTTTGGGAGTCAAAAATAAATGCCCATACCTTGGCATAAGCAACAAATGAAAAAATAAGGGAGATGGAGGGGGGAGCTGCTATTGCATCAGAGATCATTCAGACATCTACTGTCATGATAAGTTTACTTAAACAATTGCACTATGTTCATCATATGATCACTTCTGCAGTAGACTTAGCTATATGGGTAGATTACCTTAACTTACTATATTTCGGAGGTGGAAAGGGAATGGTCCAGGGGCCGCTCAAGAATGGTCCTAGCAAAGCTTGATCTAGATCTACAGAAGGAATCAAGCTTATAGTGTTTTGTAAAAGTATGTACACAGGACCAAATATCAACTTCTAGAATACATCTAGAATCCAACCCTTTCAAAAATCCATAGATGAAGCCAAAGTCCTGGTATAGTGGGCCTTGGCCCATCTTCAAATAATTTTGTTGTGGTGAATATTGTGACACAAGGGAAATACTGCCAGCCCAGCTAACTGGAATTTTGTATATGTCATTTGAGAATATTAATATGATTTATATAGAAATGTAACAAAATGAGACATGCCATCCCAGCTATCTGGAATTTTGTAAATAGTTATATGTCATTTGTGAATACCAGCATGATGCAATTGTTTGTGTTACCAAATGTATTAGAACTATATGTTATGTGTATATTAAATTACTGGTACAGAAGTGTATGTTGCAGAGGGTTTGTAGTATTGAGCTTCAGGGATGCGTCCACAGTGTACCCTATGGAAAAAGAACAGAAATTAATACAAACTATATACCTGTGGAAATGTATGTTTTAATAGTAGAAACTGGAACATATGTGTTAACTTACAAAACTTCAAGAAAATAAGTTGAAACTAAATTGTTTTATGATTGTGTTATAAAAGTTAGTTTTAATGCAGCAAGGAGACAGGATGTCTAGAACTAGGGTGTCTTCTGCATTGTTTTGTAAGGATTTTATTCTTTTATGTCTTCTAGCAACTGTAAACATATGAAGGCTATGTATTTTTCACACAGAGATGTTAAATGTTGGACACTGGGGATTTAGCCTGGGAACTGAAGACAGGTGACAAAAAGTGATGGTATCCAAGCTAACTCAGCAGTAATATTTGACATTAATTTAAGAACTCTCAGAAAGAGACTGGGCAGTTTGTATTTTGTCTTGAACCTAGTAAGAACATCCACTCATCATCACTACATCTGCACTGACTTGATGTAAATAAGTTTCTAGGGCATAATGACTCTTTTAGATATAGATAGACATATAGTAACCATTAGTTTAGATGTTTTCTGTATTTGTTTGAGACTGTCCTGCAATGTTGTTTTAAATGTTTACTGTAATTTTGAACTCTGAAGTAACTGTGTTTGTGTACTGAGTATTCTCTTGTTCTTTTAATATTTATTATTAAATATATTTAAACATATCTTTGTGGCTGATATTCGTGAGACATATTTAAACTCTTAGAGAACTTACATATCTATTTGGTGACACTGTACAGGCCACTCTAATAGCCTTGCTTGGTCAGTCTACCATTTGGATTATTAGTAACATTACACAGTAGGATTGGACACCCTTTGTTAAGGGCCTTAAGTAGCTGATAAAGAGTTTGCTGGTGGCAGCTGGAACTCCCTTATAGTTGGGGCAGAAGAGGGCATAGCTAGCAAACCTGTGCCAGCCTTCCCCAGGTTTGTGTGTGTGATTGTATATAAATCAAATCTGAAAGTGTGTGTGTGTGTGTGTGTGTGTGTGTGTGTGTGTGTGTCAGCTACACGGGCAGGGACACAAAGCACTGGGTGGACAGAGAGGGTGCTGGAGGTTTTGGCTTGGCCACTCAGCTGAGATCTCAAACCCAATAGCTGTGCCAGTGGGGAGTCTTATTGGGGATCTGGAGAAAGCGGGATAAACCAGCCCTAGACTGACTGCGATCTCTGTGTGCTCATAAGAGAAATTGTACTTTACTGTGCATGTACTTGCTATCCTCTCAGTGTACATCCCCCACTGTTGCCAGTGGTGAGGATTGAGTCTCCTTGATTACTGGGCCAGTGCTGGGGCATCACAAATATAACTAAAGGTAATAGTCTTAGACAACCATTTGGAAATGGTCTGTTTTGACACAAGTTGTCCCTTCTTCTTACCTCAACAAAAAATGAACAGTTTTGAAAAATTCTGTTCTATCAAGATAATACCTGAGTTGTTTATGGACATCAAAGTTATGCAGTTTTTTTTTCGCTCTGGTTCAGGAAAGAAAATGGGGAGATGGATAGTGTGGCTTAAAATAAATTTGGATTTCACTTTATGCATAAAAGAAGGATTAGTTCTCAAAGAAACATTGACCTGTAGACAATGAGATAGTGTTGACTCATTGTGAGTGCTTGCAACTTGGACACCCATCTTGCAAAGGTCAGAGAAATCAATAAAACTGTTTTCTTTGTTAAGAACCTCAAGTCAGCCAGGTTAGCTGGTTCAAATGGAGCAAAAACAAACAATTAAGATCCCAAGGATCGGCCACCGGTTTTCTTGAAGGCCTCTTATGCAAAATCCCTTTCAAAAACATTTTGACATGAGAAAGTATTGAAAGGAGAATCTATGAGAAGACATGCTGAAATGGTCTGATAACTGAACCTTGATGGAGGAATAAGAGAGGCTATAGGATAGCAAGTCACACAAATATTGTAAAACCAGAGAACAACTCACCCTGAATGGGTGATGGTTATGTTGTTGGAACCAACTAGAAATCTTTTTCCATTTACTAATGTATAATTTTCTAGTAGCAAGCTTTCTTGTCTATATTAGTACCTGCTGCAAGTCCTCAGTAAACAGGTGTCTAAAGGGAATTAAGACCCTATCATCCAGGCAGTCAGTTGAATTTGAATGGGGTTGGGGTATAGCAAACACTACTGTTCTTGTGTGAGTAGATAGATTCTGTGAGGAAGCTTGTGATAACTACCCCTGGCCATTCCTAGAAGAAGGTGGAACCACTGCTGTTTGGACTGGAAGGGAATCACCACAATGATCTTGGGAGATTTCTTCTGAATTTTCAGTAGTACTCTGGAAATCAGTGCAAATGGTAGAAAAGCATACTTGAACATTTCTGTCTAAGGGAAAGAAAAGGCATCTACTTCTTGGACATCTTACATGGAGTCTTGGGGCAGAATCTTGCCAGCTGGTCACTCAGAGAGGAGGTACATAGATCTACTTGAGTAACTCCCCATAGATGGATCAAATCTTGGAAGACCCCCTAATCTAGTTTCAATTCATGAGGGGTTGCACTTGTCCTGCTCAGCTTGTTTGCAATACAGTTTTGCTCTGACAGAATGTAGGAAGCCTGTAGAATGAGATTGTGCTGGGAAGCTATATCCTAGTGGGCTAGTCTGCAAAGGGGGTGGGATCTGGTTAGCCCCTTGCTTGCGGATGTACCACATGACTGTGATACTGTCTGTAACAACTTGAAGAGGTCCTCGGGACCAGAGGTGATTCAGAGAGTTGACTGCCTTGATCAGGGCAAGCATCTTTGTAATATTCATGTGCTTACATCTATCAAGATGTTCCATACGCCTTGCACTTTTATTCCTCCTGAAACTGTTCCCTAAGCAAAGTCAAGGGCATCTGTGGTGACTGACTGCTTTGGAACAAGGAAGGAGAAGAGGAGACCTGGATTTAAGGATATTTGCTGTCTCCACCAAGTGATTTCTCTTCTAACAAGCCCGAGCACTGGGATTTGAAAAGGCAAAGGATGTTGATTCTTAGACCAAAGAGACTTCAGATACCATTGTATCTTTCTCATGTGGAGTCCTGCCAGGGCATCATGAGAATACTAGAAGCCATGAGACCCAAACTTCTGAGGTATCATTGACAGTGATTGAAATCTGAGTGGAAAACCTTAGAAAAAGATCTAGATAAAGATATATTTTTCTTGTGAAAGAAAAGCTCTTTGAGCTGAGGTGTCTTGCTGACACCCCATGAATACAATGAAATGTAATGAAGGCAAAAAATACTTCTGAATGTTTTATTGGAATGCCAGCTTGTGTGAGAGATCTCTCTCCCAAGTGAGAGATTCCTAACACTTTGATTAAGAGTCTGCAAAGATAAGTAAGTCATCTAAATATGTATCTTGCAATAAGCTATAACTTGATCTAGACACTTTGAGAACACTCTTGGTGCAGTGGATAGTCCAGTTGGTAAGGCAGATCATTGATAATGTGATCCAGGCAAACAAAACCTTACAAAATGTCTGACGTTTGGATGAATAGAGATCCGATGATGAGCATCTTTTAAATCTAGTATTACCAGGAGACTTAATCAGGAAGAAGATGGAACAGGTTGTGAAGTGACATCAGTTTGATTACCAGCAGACTTAATCAGGAAGAAGATGGAACAGGTTGTGAAGTGATATCAGTTTGATTACCAGGAGACTTAATCAGGAAGAAGATGGAACAGGTTGTGAAGTGACATCAGTTTGATTACCAGCAGACTTAATCAGGAAGAAGATGGAACAGGCTGTGAAGTGACATCAGTTTGATTACCAGGAGACTTAATCAGGAAAAAGATGGAACAGGTTGTGAAGTGACATCAGTTTGATTACCAGGAGACTTAATCAGGAAGAAGATGGAACAGGTTGTGAAGTGACATCAGTTTGATTACCAGGAGACTTAATCAGGAAGAAGATGGAACAGGTTGTGAAGTGACATCAGTTTGATTACCAGGAGACTTAATCAGGAAGATGATGTAACAGATTGTGAAGTGACATCACTTTGATTACCTGGAGACTTAATCAGGAAGAAGATGGAACAGGTTGTGAAGTGACATCATTTTGATTACCAGGAGACTTAATCAGGAAGAAGATTTAACAGGTTGTGAAGTGACATCAGTTTGATTACCAGGAGACTTAATCAGTAAGAAGATGTAACAGGTTGTGAAGTGACATCAGTTTGATTACCAGGAGACTTAATCAGGAAGAAGATGGAACAGGTTGTGAAGTGACATCAGTTTGATTACCAGGAGACTTAATCAGGAAGAAGATGGAACAGGTTATGAAGTGACATCAGTTTGATTACCAGGAGACTTAATCAGGAAGAAGATGGAACAGGTTGTGAAGTGACATCAGTTTGAATTTGGACACTATTACAAATAGGTTTAGAAACGAAAGATCTACAACTAGTCTCCAAGCACTTTCTTTCTTTAGCACTAAAAAATATACTTGAATAAAAACCCTTTCCCACCTGGGAAGGGGGGACAGGTTCTATCACTCCCTGGGAAAGTTTGTGATAAAGGACAGATAGAAATGAAAGAGTCTAGTTTTGTGGATGAGGAATTACCCTCCGGAAAGGAGAATTTCCAACCTCTGCCAGATGTCATTTATTTATTTTACATTTGTTGTCTGGGATTTTCCGACTGAGCTGAAAAGCCCTTTTTCAGCGGAGCCCGGGAAGAAAAGCTCCACAAACATTACAATAATGTTAAACAATTAGAAATTTACAAAAAGGATACAAAAATGTTTTTACAATAAATGTAAATAAGAAAGCAGTTTAACAATGTCAGTACAATTTTGACAACAGGGCAGGATGAACAAGATTCATAATATCATTTGCAGTTACTGTACATCATGATTGAGGGAGAGAGAAGAGAGATGCATATTTTTAATAGAAGTGTAAGGAGGTTGCTGTTCATGGTAAAGACGCCGGGTACAATAGAGGTAAAAGGACTGGGAACAGCTCAGAGGAAAAAGAAGTACAGGTCAGTGAAGCAAAACAACATAGTAGGGCACTGAGTTGGGGATAGTAAGGAGGATTATGAGGGGTGAGAACAGTGGCAGAACCAGCAACTTTTTAAGTATTCATTGGTAGCTACTTTGAATTGTTTAAGTTGACTGAGGTACCTAATTTCTAAAGGCAGCCTGAGGGGTTCCTTTCATCTTGATGAATGATCTTCAGAACCCATTTTTCTGAAACCATCTGTTGCCAAAGAGAAAAGGTGAGATTCAGGCTTTCTGGAAGTGAAATGGTGCTGCTGGGGGGGGGGGGGGGGCAAATTTCCTTAAATAGTCATTCTGACTTGTTGGACTGCCCCTGGTTTTGTGAGGTTCCAGACCATTATTTGGAACCCCACTGCCATTTCTTCTTAAACATGTGTTTCCCTGCATTTTGTTAAGACTGTTTATTTTGTTTTTTTGCCTTAACTGGATGAGGGTTACAGAATCTGTTTGAAAATTGAGAAAAGGCGGGTTGAAAAACCTTAGAGATTCCTTTGATCAGCTTACCCCTTTCATCAAACTTTTTTTTATCACTTCTGCAGCACAGGGGCCAAAAACTAAACTAATTCTCTAAGGATAATTTAAAATCTCATTTTTAAAATCATCTGGGAGGTTCTGAGAATGCAGCTATGCAAACTTCTTTGAAACAGTATTAGTGGTCATAGCCCTGGAAGAAGTATTGACTCAATGATACACATATTCTAAACAATGAGTAGACCATTGTACAACTGAAGAAACTAAATTAGTTAAAGCAGATTATTCCTCACATGACAAAGCATTTCTCATACTTTTCACAATTAGTCAGAAAAAACTTTAACACATGAGCCTGACCAGGGCTGGCCTTTGGTCAACTAGTACCCTAGGCAAAAGATCTCCACAGCGTCACCCACACCACCTGGTGCCCCAATTCTAGTCTACCTACACCATCCAGATTAATGGAAAAGTGCCCTTGATAGAACGGCACCCTAGGCGGCTGTCTAGTTGGCCTATGCCTAAGGCCAGCTATGAGCCTTACAATTCAAAATTTCTGAAAATCAAAGTTGTAGAAGCAGGCACTTTTTCTCTATACTTATCAATAATCTTGCCATTCTTATCAGAAAGAGTAGGATTGGAATTAACTAAGCATTTAACATCAGTAGGATTAACTTGCTGCGGTAGTGTTGTCGCCTCACAGTAAGACGCTGTCCGGTTCGATTCTCAGCTAGAGCGTCTTCTGCGTGGCGATATGCGTGAATGGACATTCCTTCGTTGAAGGTTGTGCGTCAGGACTGGTAACTCGGCACGTAAAAATCAACTACCAATCGTTAGTGGACCGGAGTTCCGCTGTGGTGACCCCTAACTGGGAAAAGCCGAAAGACACAACAGGATTAACTAAACCTATAGCCGTTGGTTCATGTTTGGGAAGAGTGTATAAAAACTTAAAAGACCAAGGAACTTTATACGTCCTATTGACCTTTTTAGGTGCAGCTGCATACATCCTCTAAAGCTGATAGAACTGGAAGAATGGATGAATGTTCTGGAAATTCTTTCTGTAAGATCTCATACTATTTCCTGAGGGACTGAGAAACCTCACTGTTTTCTCACTGAAAACTTTGGGACATTCTGGAAATAGTCCCAGAGAAAGAGACCCCCCCCCCACCCCCACAGGGAGAATCAGAAACTGAGCTCTCTGAGTCTGAATCGGAACTCTGAAGAGAAAACCCTGTATCTGTCCCTTCATCTTCTTGTCTAGATTAAAACTCTTGAATTTCTTCAGGAAAAGAAGCATTCCTCTTTCTTTTACTGAAGAAATGCTTTATAAAAAAGATCAATATCCGAATTAAATCCTGAACCAGATCCAGTTAACTACTCCTATCTAAGGAAACTCAAGGAGGAGGAGATGCATGTTTTCTTTTTCTGTTTCTTTTTCACAGGAAAAATGGGGATAACAATGTTATTAGAGGCAGCAGCAACTTCCCCAGGGATGGGCACAACATTCTGATAAAATAGGGAAGCTTTCCCCGTTCCTTCTCCCTGGGACCATCAAGAGTGTTTGTCCCTTGCCCATTGAAGGGACCAAACAGCTGCAAAGGTGTGGTTAACTACCCTGTCCATAGTGTCTGTTGGTGTTTCACCAGAGGAGTCTGCGGTGAAAGAGGAGTGGTCTGAGGTACAATAAATGGCTACAGCAGAGTAACCCACCTGTGACTGAGGCAAGTTGCTAGCCTGTTGTGGCTGGAAAGGGTGCCTGCATAACTTTTTTTTCTTTTTTTTTTTGGCTGGAAGGACAGACCATGGGACTGGTAGCTTGTTCCATGGTCAAGCTGAAAATTTGTCTCTTTCCCATATGTGTGCATCAGTACATATAGATCAGTATACTGACTTTTTTTTGAGTAACCCATACATTCAGCTTCCAAATGTTGACCTCAATAGGTTAACAAAGTGAACATTGTCATGTTACCACTCATTAACTGAGAAAGAAATTCAGAAAATACAATATTCAAAGTAAGAATAAAACATTGTTTTTTGCAAGGAAGCAATCCCCCTACACCCCTCATGCCCCCTGCTCATTATGTATACCACTCTGAGAGTGCATAATATTGGGGAAAGGGCATATCCCCCAACCATGGGAATTGTGTGATCTTGCACACCTGTTGACAATCTGTTTAGTCAACCAAATGCAGTTGATGAAAGAGATGTTGAACAAAGATCATTTAGTCCAAACAAATTCCCTACATATCTATCTATTTGCACACACACAAGCATTCACACAAGTCTGAAATTGCTGTTCCATGGAATTAGGGGAATAGTTCAAGACACCCCTGCCTTAGTCTCTGTTCAGTGTTATATTCCACCTCTTTTGAGACTTGATGATTGTAGTTCAGCCAGATAGCCTTGTACTAATATTTAATCACATGAATGAATGATTGAATGATTAACTAAGTTTTATTGCAGCTGGCAGCTAGCAACAAATTTAGTAGTTAGGTCATTGCCCTGCAGAAACTGCAGCTCCCTTTGTTCTGTAGGCTAAAACAAGCATGTCTTAAGAAGTATTATGTTCATTATCCAAAAAAAAAGCTGTGAGGCAGTTAACCAGTTCTCAGTCACAAAATCAAGTCCAAAAAGAAAAGGAAAACTGGAAACACTCTAAAACAACAAATGTTTAATCCAAGTTCAAGTTTGCAAGTAAACACTTTCACCTTCAAGGCTTCTTCAGGTGAAATAAATACTATCAATTAAACAACATAACTTAAAAACATTTTAAAAAGTCACATGACTCTAATTACACTTTCTGATGCAGCATATTTAAATAAGATTTTAAAGTAAAACTGTCATTAATACCAGGTGGTACAAACGCTCTCATTCTTAAAATCCATCTCATCTCTTCATTTTCAGTTAAAAGTTTTATATTCCCACCCCGGAATGGTCTATAAATTACTTTTAAAATCATAAACTTAAAACTATGTTAATCACCTTTCTTTATAATTTGTTTACTAAGAGCATTTGTGACTACTCTATGTCTAATATCACTGAGGTGACAGGCTATATGCTCTTTAAATCTCTACACATTCCATGACAAGTTGAGAGTTTGTTTTACATGCATATGGGAATTTAATATATTCAGCTAAGTGTGCCATCTGTGATGCTTTTTATGTGGGTATGACAAACAGGAAATTTAATTTAATTGATAGTATTTATTTCGCCTGAAGAAGCCTTGAAGGTGAAAGTGTTTACTTGCAAACTTGAACCTGGATTAAACATTTGTTGTTTTAGAGTGTTTCCAGTTTTCTTTTTCTTTTTGGATCATGTTAAGAATCAAATGGCAACTACTGAATCTCTTGCAGCTTGGAGTATATAGAGGATTGTAGGAACAGTAATGGCACACATTCCTAACGTTGCTGGCTGAACCCTGGATTACTTGTTAGGCATATGTTTCAAAACCAAAACACTGCTTCTAGGTAATTTCAGATACCCTGCCATCAAATGACACAGTTCTAAAGCAATAATACATTAGTTCTTAGAGTTTGAAAATACCAACTCCCTAGACCAGATTGCATACCTTCTCAATGGGGTTTCAAACTTTTTTTGACCCTGTCATTACTAGAATTGCCCATATTTACACTTTACCATGTGACATGGCCTCTCTAATTAGGTCTGACCTTGAGGCTGTCATCTTCCCCCTCAGAACCAATGCCAATCGTCAATGGACCTTACTACGTTTAGGGACTAATCCAGAGCTAATGCATTGTTCTAAGATAAAACCTTGATAAATTTCATTGTAGATCCCCCTCCCACCAAACTTTTAATCTCAGCTGCTGAATTCTACTCCCAGTTGGACTGAGGCATCTGTAACCATGTAGTATAAATGCAGTTGAAAATTCATTAGAAACCCTTTTGGAGGAATATTGCACAAATTGTATAACAAAAGGAGAAAACTACTGTCCTTATATAACATATCTTTGTCCTGTCACTAAAGAAGGAATTTAAAATTGGTTTGTAAAAATCTAAAGTATTCTTTTAAAAAAAGATATATGTCTGCTTGTGAGTTAAATACTGCTATTTCCAGCAAAGATGACCATAACATTTTCTACAGCTATGTCAGGAATCTGAGAAGTACCACTCATTTCTGCCCTGAAGTAATGTCCATTGTTTCTACTTGCTCTGATTCTGAAGTCATCACCATCACCCTTGCTGACAATTTCAGTTCCAGTATTGCCTGACGATGTAATTTATGGTCCCACATGTACCCCCCAATTTCTGATCTCCCTGTTATATCTATCAATCAAGTCATGCTGTCTCTATCAAAGAGCAAAAGCACCACTTCCTTGGGTGGCGTCTCCTGGTAAGTGCAAGATACAGCTTTGCATAACCCTTCCTTAATCGCTTTAATCTCCTTCTCTCCGCGTGTTATGCACATGATGCATGTCAAACTATCATAGAGGTTCTGCTACACAAGGCAGAACTCTGCACTGATCCAGGTTATTACAAACTCATAAATCTCACTAGTATCATTTGTAAAGTTATGGATACTTTTAAACTCTTCTTGTAGCTGATTCTGAAGTGACAGTTTAGTTTTGTTTGAACTGATAGCTAAAAAATATAATTTTTATCTTTAATTCCAGACCAATTACTGACATTCTCATGTGTATTAACTGTTCTGCTGTATCCATTTCATGCCCACTCTTTGGGTACTAATTAGGGCACATTAAGGTGTGTGTGTGTGTGTGTGTGTGTGTGTGTGTGTGTGTGTGTGTGTGTGTGTGTGTGTGTGTGTGTGTGTGTATGTGTGTATGTGTGTGTGTGCGCGTGTGTGTGTGTATGTATGTGTGCGCGCGCGTGTGCGTGTGTGTGTGTGTGTGTGCGTGTGTGTGTGTGTGTGTGTGTGTGTGTGTGTGTGTGTGTGTGTGTGTGTGTGTGAAAATCCATTATAAAATCTTAACATTATGAAAATCAGATTAAATACATTACGCACATAACTGTGTATTGTGTATGTTTTCTTCAATATCACCTTTGACCTTGATTATACTTTGCATTATGTATAATTTGTCAATGCCTCTGTATGCCTCAGAAAACTCAAGTTTTACCTTAATAGATAAAAATAAATCTAATCTGAATATGGTTAAAAATCTCTGTTGTTTAATCTATATTTACTTCCTCAATTTTCTATACAGTTAGATTCCTTAAATAGTATTTTGTCGATAAATTAGTATACTAGACGCATGGAACTTCAATATTCAAATATCCAAAGCAAGGACTTAAGAAAGTAAATTTCATAAACTACTTTATTTTCTTTACATAAGTATCCAGTTGCATTTTGGCTAAAGCAGATTTTAAAAATATGATTTTAAGTTCTAGCTTTAAATTGCAGAATTTACCTGTAGGGCAGTATCTGGGTAATTTGGTGTTATAATATAAACTACGTACAAATAAAAGCTGTCAAATTAAATAAATTCTCAAGAAATTCAATTAGCTTCATTTTTTCTCTGAGGAAGCAGTGTCAGTCATGTCACATTTTCCTTTATCTGTGTTCTTACTGTTTAAGTGAAAATGTATATTTTACGATGTAGTAAGGATGCACATGCTTGACTGCTCCAGATAGAATTAATTCTCAGTTTGTTGTTTAACAAAGAGCATCTGCTTGTAATTGAAACTAATGAAGCAGATTCACTCTTAAGATTGTTTTAAAGAGTCCTGGCAGGTTTTCCTCTAAAATGGGTCTGTCTACCTTCTTTAATGTCCCTTAAATGATGTACTGACTAAAGAAATTACTGCAAATGTGCTGCACAGAGGATAATAGCCGGCATAAAATGAAAATTATTGAGAGATGTTTATGAATAATTATACTTGAAAGTGTACCTCAGAAGGTTAAATTTATTCATAAATTGGGAAATATAATTTCATGGTAATTGTTAGACTAAAGTGTTCTCTGTACTACTTTATAATTTTTTTGAGGACTAGGGAAAAAGGTAGCTGATTTTTTTTTATTTAAGTGAAATTCTACGTTAGGTTTATGGAGTGATGCAATCACTTATTTTACAGGCTTTGCTTTAATTTAAAGTAAAGGTGCTTCTGATATTTTTACTGGCATCTTCTCATTCTTTGTTTATAAAATCCAGTACATGTTTCATTATTTCAGTGTATAGCACGTTGTTACCTGCACAGATTGTATGCTATCTAGGCAGGACAACATAACAAGTTTGCTAACGTGGAGATATTTTTGTCTAATTGTTACATATACTTCATGACTGGTTGTTGTTGTGTGACTTGTATTTTGCTTTGATTTTCTGCTATTATTTTACCTTTGGTTGTGGATGAAAAGTGGATAAAAATGATTAGTCATTATAGCTGGGTAGCAAAAAATGATTGAGTTAATCTCAGCTACTTTTTTGTTTCACATTTTCTTCCACCCTGTAGTGATTAAGTAAAATATGATGAGTTTTGGAGCTTTTGTTTTAACAGACCAAGAACGATGGCATTTATTTTGTGTCACTGTTGCAGACTTATGAATTACTCAATAATTTATTGTTTTCATATAATAAAAATTACTCAATAATTTGTTATTGTTTTCATCTATGATAGCAAAAATGCTGAATGACCATGTCTTTCTCTACATTGTAGGTACTTGTTTTTCCCCAGTCTTCACTACAGCCATTTCTTGTGTCAAGGTGCATTGGATTCTGACCTGGACTCTACATCTTTTAAGTATCAAAAGTTAAAAAAAAGACTTGTAACAACAACTTGACACTCTCTGATAATCTATTTATCTAGGCAGGAGACTCATCACTCTGTTCAGTTTTAATATGCTACACCCTTTTTTCTCTTAGAAATTTAACTGTCAAGATTACTTGCTAAGAAATGTGGCTTCCAAAATTATGATTATTTGTATGCAAATGTATGGCAAAATTGTGTAAACCAGTCAGTGCATAGGTTCACAGGTAAGTAATAGGTTAGCAACCTCTGCAGACAGGTTTAAGCCTAATCAATTTCCTTTTTTGTGCTCAAAATAACCAATCCCATTTGATTGTAAGTTGGCCTTAGCCATCCCATGGGCGATAATTATATATTACTCCTAATCAGAATAATAGGGATCATACTATAGATAATTTGAGTGTCCTAATGCATGGGACAAAAATATAGGAGATACCTCCGTCTGTTAGTAGTACGGTGGCAGTCTTGGGGTCAGTTGCATTATATCCTTAAGCTTTTTGTACCTATGCAGGTATCTAACAACTTTTAATCTTGGAAATATTTTTAGCTGCTTTAATTCTGTCAAGGAATACATTCCAATGTTTCAACGGCTGTCCATTAGCCCGTTTCCTAATTCATTTCTTGTTTTAGTGCAACATTTTGGGGTACTTTAGTGGGGTTTTTTTGCTGTATTTGTCTACCATTGTTATCACAATGCACAAGTCACCATCATGCATATATAGCTTATTTGTTGACCCTTACCCCATGCAAATGTCTCTGTAGATACTCTGTGGTTAAGTGTGCATTGGGCAAGGTGAGGCTATTCCACTCACTCGTGCAAATGACAAAACCCTTCAATGACCTATAGCCTTTTCAAACTAGATGCATCCTGGTAGGTTCCTATCTCCAGCTGCCCCCATCTCTGGTTAGTGGCAGTAGCCACCGCAGAGATATATGATTTATTCCACTTTCTGAAAATTAATTCTGTCTTCAGTTTTCTAGAACATTGAGGAGAAAAAAACTCTACCCATACATACAGCTCTATAATTCTTATTACATTTTTTTCTAGTCATTTGCCTTTTTTCCTGCTCTTCTATATTTCTTCCCCAGAAACCCCTCTAGGTCACAGTCACAGTCATTTTATAATTATACATTGCTTCCCTATTCCACAGCTCTTAACTACATTTAACCTCTACATTCTATTATATTCTTCCTTGCTTCTCTTTTATTTTCATCATTTATAAAATATCAAAATGTTTCACTCTCAATTTTTTCTTTAAAAAGCCAAACTGATTTGCTCTACCTACAGACCACCATCTTTACCACGCTGTATCCTTACACTTTCCCTTCTTTTCTTCTTAAGCCTTCTTCTATACCAATGCCATCCTCTCTATAATAAACCAATGACACATTCACTATTGATCCTGTCTTATTCGAAGAACTATATTATTAAACATTTTACATACCCAAACATCACCTCTCCCACTCTCTTCTACCAACTATAATACTTAAATATTGTCTTTCATTTCTCTCCAGTCTTTACTTTTACCCACTTCTAGTACATAATTCTGAGAAAGAGAGAGCCCTGATCTAAGTTCCTTTTCTATCCCAAAACCCAGTTCATCTTCGAATAATTTCAGTTTTCAAGCATCTTAGAATTACACATCTCATTTGCTGTAATTTTCTAAATAAAGCTGCATTTCTTGAATCAAAGTTTATGCTAAAACGCCATGCTGCACTCAGTCTCTTATCGTAGACAGGGACAGCTTCTTTTCTTCTTCCTTGAGTACACTTTTTTAATCCACATAAAATGCATACCTGGTCCTTGGATTGAATTTGGCTATACTCTTATTTAAAAGTTTTTTTCTTATGCAACTAAATAAACTAGTTCAAACTGGACAGTTGGATATTAACCATAGCAACACTGTTTTGTTCTCAGTTCCCCAGTGCACATCATGCCATCTTCCTTTTCCTACACATATGGTCTGCTACTTTACCTGGGAGATGAGACCCTATATCCCAGGTGCATGGGTTGAGCAGCAAAGGTTCATAGGTTCATAGGTAAATACTAAACTAACCTACCTGCAGGGCCATTGTAAGTCTAGCCAACAACCTGAGGTCAGAATCAAACCCTGAACCTTGTGGCTATGAGGCTAAGACCTTCATCCTTTTTTGGGAAACTGGGTTTTTTGTCTTTAGGCCCTAGCTTTTCCCATTGCCCATATCTATAGCACACACGTCATTTAGATGCAGTGATTACATACAATGGCACATCACCTGATTTTTGAGAGTGGTATAATCCCTCACAAGGTTTTGCTTCTGCTTGATAAAGCTCTTCTGTGTAGTCACTGATGGGGATTCTGACATGGGATATGCCATCCTCACATGTGCACTTCCCCTTTTCCCCTGAGGCAGGTGAGCAGGAATTGCCTCATCATTCCTCTCCGACCTCTCCTCACCTTTTTCAGCTCCTTACGTGCCTAGGCTGCCAATCAAACCAAATGTCTGGGTCATAGTCAGGACTTAATTTCTGTGTGCCATTAAACTGGCTATCACTAACCTAACACTTGGAGGCCACACCATTCTCTGCTTAGCTGCCTCGTAACTCCCTTCTCCTTCCAGTACTCATGTCTATTTGAACTCCTTAATCATTTGATTCGTAAGAATAATATAGTGTATGAAGTGCTGTGATTACACTCCAGTATCATAAAAACACAAAGCAGTTAAGAGCTTCTCTGGTGCAAGACCCAGTGTTAACAATTGTTAAGCACCTCTGCTTAAGCGGTTAAGATCGGATTCACTATGTAATTTCGAAATACTGAAATTAAATAGCTGACGACACCAAATACCGAAACCCTAAACCGAGAAATTCAAAATCCCGACACTACACTACAAATACAGCACACACAAACACATACACACAACTTCCCTCCAACTCAGATATAATATCCTACACTCTCCACACCCCCCTACTTATATATACTAACTCTGAGATCGCACAATTAGGCACACACAAGCAACTCACTCCCACACATTATACATATCCCCGCACACACACATCACAGTCAAAACACACACTGACAGACACTAAAGCCCCTAACTCACAGACATACACATACATACATACCCAAACTCACCTCTTACCATTCACACACCACAACACCAGAAGCGCTAATTCAAAATCTCAGTACTTCGGGATTTTGAATTTCGCGCTTCTGGTTTATCAGTATTTCAAGACTTCGGTATTTTAATTTCGAAATACTGAAATTTGGGATTTCAGTATTTCAACATTAAATAGGGATACTGTTAAGATCGTGTATTACACTAGGCAGTAAAACTTACCAGTGTGGGCCAGCAAATGATAGCAAAAGAATTAAAAACAGATTTCTTTCTGCCTGCTGTCTGTATCTGTAATCTGTCCCTGACTTTCTTTCTCTAACATAAGATGTAGTACATGGAGCAGATAAAACTCCTTGCACTACAAAGAATTATAACTGGGTCTCCAATTGTAACCCTTCATTATGTATTCTCAACATGGATGCCAAGATTGAATTTCTTTGCATGCATGTCTCAAAATGACAATAAAATGATTCTGATCAGAGAACCAAATCTTACTTATCTATGTTATATTATTAGAAGACCTAAACTGTGTCTGGTTAGGATTATTATCCAAAAAATTTCATCTCTTCTCTGATTGGTCTCACCTGTCTAACTGGATAACATCTGCCACATACCAAATGATCCTCCTTCCTCAGATTTCCTACTTGACAGTAAGTGCATTAGTTTCTGTACAAATTAACTATCAAGCTACTCCCTAATTCTTCCATAAATCATCTCCCTGATTTTTCTTTCAGGACTTTTATAACAGTTCTCCCATTTATGCATGTTGTATTAGTCTTTCCCCATCTTTAGAATATATTTACTTTACATGAAACTAGATGTAGTTAACTGGTACACGTTATAACAAATATGATACATGTACTTTACTTTTTTTTTTATTTTTCCATTATTATCATAGTTCAGGATATAATATATTGGGTCATTAAATATTGACTTAGTGCTAATTCATTAAAATACTACAGGCCTGCAATTTACTTCTGAAGGCTGTAGAACATAACTGTGGCAGGGTCTATGTCAGAAGATCGAGTTTTCAGAAACTCAAAATTCATATTGTCAAGACCATATGATCGAGTTTCCAAAAATTCGAACTTCAAAAAAAAAAAAAAAACACACAAAAAAAAACAAAAAAAAAAAACCCCAGGAAAAATCTACCTTTTTTTTTTACATTTTTGCAATGGGGCAAGCTCCCCTGCACCCATCATGTGCCCTCAACACCCCCTGAATATTATATACACCAACTCTGAAATCGCACTACAGTGGGGAAAAGGGTAAATTTCCTGATCTTCATTGTATGGTGATCTCCATTCAAAAGGTTTGGGTTTTCAAAAACTTGATCATATGGTCTCGACCATGTGAATTTCGAGTTTGTGAAAACTCGATCATCTGCTAGGGACCCCTCTGGCATGCTCAACATTTCATGATGGACTTTGGAAATTTTAGTGTTCTTACAAGGGTATAAATGTATAAACCATTTGTGAACATTTTCTGTTATTATTATCAGAAATTTATCAGCAGAATTGTCAACAGTTTACCTCTGACAGCATTAATGAAAAGATATTAATGCAGATATTGGTGAATGTTGGCACTATTGCATTCTGCCTTGTAGTAAATCCAGCTGTTAGCTTCAAGTGCAAGCACTGATCAATTGTAAAAATATCTGCTTCAAGAGATAACCAACTGGATGCTCAGAAATGTAGGTAGCAGCACAGGGTTATGTACCTTTGAGTAATGAATGCATGCTGAGTAAAACAAGGTAGTTCCCACCTTAACCCAGTATCATTATGGAAAAACATAAACGTTTATTAACAAGTTAAAGCTTACTTATATATCTTCAGTATTTAGCTTCAGTGGACTTAAATCTAGGTTACTTGAACATCATTTACCAGGATTCTGTGGTGGCAACATAAGGATAAATAATAACAGCTCAGACCTCACGTGAAAAATATTGCTTGCAATGTTCTCACTTCCCATCTGGAATATAGCTCTCGCAGGAAATGTACTATCATTGAAACAGACAGCTCTTTTCTTTACTCACAGCCTTTTTAGAAAAAAAAAATAACTCAGAGTGATATTAGTTACAAGGGTAAAAGTACAGCTGCAGTGATCAATAAGTTTAGACCAGCTAGATTTAATTATGGCTCATTTTGTGCTTTCTAGTCATTTTTCACCTAAAATGTATTTGTAGGTCTACAGGACACCACATCATTATCTTCCCTCTCTTCACTCCTCACTGTCTGATTTGCAGTTTAGCTTGTGGTATATAGGCCTTTGAGTGGGATGTAGGCCTTTAAGTGGAATGTAGGCCTTTGAGTAGTATTCACAAATGCCCACAGGAGGAAAAAAGAAGGAATGAATCATCAAAGCTGTATTCACAAATGCCATCAGAAAGAAAACAGACAGAAATAACAATGAAAGCTGTACTCGTAAATGCCATCAGAAAGAAAACCGATGGAATTAACAATGAAAGCTGTATTCACAAATGCCATCAGAAAGAAAACAGACAGAAATAACATTGAAAGCTGTACTCGTAAATGCCATCAGAAAGAAAACCGATGGAATGAACCATGAAAGCTGTATTCACAAATGCCATCAGAAAGAAAACAGACAGAAATAACAATGAAAGCTGTACTCGTAAATGCCATCAGAAAGAAAACCGATGAAATTAACAATGAAAGCTGTATTCACAAATGCCATCAGAAAGAAAACAGACAGAAATAACAATGAACGCTGTACTCGTAAATGTCATCAGAAAGAAAACCAATGGAATGAACAATGAAAGTTGTATTCACAAATGATCACAGGAAAAAAACAAAACAAATTAAAATTCAGTGTAGGCAGTGGTAATGTAAAACTGTATAATGAAATGCACCGTGTTGTAACTACACCATCCGTGATACATATGGGCAACAGTGTTACGGAAATGGAGAACATAAAAAATGAAAAACGTGAATCCATAGTAAATTTTAAAGAAAAGTAAATATTATTAAGACATTCTAATCTAAGTTAAGTATTAGACTAGCTGCCCTTCTAGGCCATTTTTTAAGCCTAGACAACTTCCCAAAGGTGAGGATCAAACCCTGTATCTTATGTCTATAAGGTAAACACCTTAACCATTATACCAACGCTACCAATCAGAATGGGAGGAGCAAGTGTAAACCCTCTTAGTTATCATAAGGTAGTGGGAGAGATGATGGTTCACGCGGAAGACGGCATACGATTTTGGATCTTTCTTACCATGAAGACTAATATCTGACAGAATAACATAATTCTGCTTTGTTAAACAGATCAGACCATTGCCTCCATATGATATATTGATAGCTACTATTAATTTCCGTTACATTTTCAGTATTGATAATTAAACAGTGAATGTGAAATGGGACTCATTTACACTGTGTGTTTATAAGTGATTTGTCTTGTCAGCATTAACATCGATGTTTGGATCAGAGTCCTTAGGAAATATGGTGCTTTGCTTCTTGGAGAACCTGTTTAAGTGATGCTGTCAAATTTGTATAGGCGGTTGGGTGCTCCCACTAATCTGTTGGCATTGACTTTTTAGGAAATCAAATGTTCATTTTCAGAAGTATTTCTATAGAATGCTACTGTAATCTCTTGGAATCTGGCACTCCTTTATGCAGTCATTGCTCATTTTAACTAACAGAGAAGGGGGAAGGGGCAAAAATTTAATGTGAGAAATGAATTACTTAAAGAATCCTATAGGGTCAAATTCTGTTTAAAGCACTATGGGATGAATCATTTTGATAATTAATGGTACTGCATTTTAATGTCTTTAATTTCATAATGCACATTGCTCTCTTACCAGGAAGGTCTGTGGAATACTGGAGAGGATTTTATGTTTGAGCCCAAATGCCTTAATTTTTTTTTACAATTGCTAAATTGGCCACATCTTAGAATATGGTGATATTTGTTGGAATTCAACGTTAGATGATTATGGCCTTCTTTTTTTTTTCCTGCATCATTTTCCTTTACATGCTTGACTGAGCGACTGAAATTCTGAATAAATTCTTTCAAAAATTTGCATTTGAGAAGATTGAGAGAATAGTTATTTTGTAGATGGGCTTCTACTGTAATATATAAACGTAAACATTGCTACTGAAATGCTGGACACTGCAGCCACAGAAGGAATAGGGTGTTAAGGCATGCCAGTAAATCTTGGGAAGCCTGAAAGACAAAAGACATGCCACTAAATGCCAAAGCATAATCAGGAGAACATAAATATTTATTTATTTATTCTTTGTTGACCTGTTTAATACCACTAGGCTAGCACCCTTATTCTATCAGGGGAAATTTGGCCAATGCATCAGGGTAATTCCCTTACTGTTTTCGATAGGTAACATAGGATCTTTTGCATACACCTGAGTTAGTCGTGATTTCAGCTGTAGAAGTGGTAGGTGGTATAGTCCTGCTTGAAGATATAGTTATTTGGACTGCGGACAGATAAAATATTGTACTGGGTGCATTTCAGTATAAACCAAAACTGTCTTCTGTATTTACAGTTATGTTAATTCACTGATACATTTGTGCTTTAGCTTAGTGACTGTGTAAGGATGCCACATTTTGTCATTAAGGTATTGATGCTTTCAACATTATCTGATATCTGGTTATGACCTTATGGACAGCACAGTGGTAATAGTGTCTGCTTTACATTTGCTGCTGAAACATGCTAGTCAGATCACTGCAGAATTGTTTTACTGGAACCATTCTTGTCTGGGCATTCAAATTCTGCAATACTTAAATGTAAAACTTAAATGTAAAACTTCAAAATGCAATTTAAAGTTCCTGTCAGACTCAGCTAACCTTATGTATTATTTTGTATTTTATTTAATGTATTTTTGGTTATTTTCACATCCATTCTTGTGAGCCAATAAATGTTAGCTAATGTGCAAATCCTGTTTTGATAAGTCATAATAATCTACATGTTATTGTCATTGTAAATAGCTATAACTTTAAATATTGTGGTTTCTTTCTCACAAAAAAATGGTGGAATGCCTTTTATGTTTTTAAAGAAAGTGAGGATGATATCTATTAACCAGAACATTTAAGTAAGTTTGTAGTTTTATCTAATAAACAAGTTTTTTGAAGAAAGACAATATAGTATTAAACCTTGCTATTTGTACAACCATCCCTTTTTGGTTATTGTTCATTCCACTGATTTTCAAAGGTTTGATTTGTGCTTACGTTTGTATTTATATTTGAATTTACATTTGTATTTGTTCAGTAGGGTAACGCAGTGACGTGCATGGAACATGTTCATACCTGGAGCACAGGAGCCCTGTCTGGTTAAATGACTTGTTCACAGAGTTGCACAGTCAGGCAAATGTAAATATGTATATAAAATGCGATGACAGAAATTCTGTGTACAAGTAAAAATTGACAAATATCTAACATATTTAATACACATTAATGCAGATATAAATAGCAGAGAAACAAACTGACAATAAAATAAGCAATAGAATAAGCTAAAAAAAAAAAACAGGAAACAATATACTACTGTTTGTTCACAGTGTTAAAAAAGGAAATTTTTATTTTGATTTATTCTTCCTTTTTCCTGAGTTTATGTGACCTTTGTGGTTCCAATATTTATCTAACAACAAAGTGGGAGTTCATGGGGTTTACTTTCTTGCCGTAAATATTTCTAGCCTTGTGTCACTTGGGACTTATTTTGGGTTTGGTCATTGCATGACATTAGAATTTTCATGACACTGTATCTTTATATTGGAATAGATATGTTCTGTGGCATTCATTGCATTAAAGCCTCTAAAAGGGTCTCACAGAGACGGATGCTTGGTGCCAGAGCCACGGCCTCAAGCTAAATGCTAAAAAGTGCATAGTCATCCCCTTTGGGAAAAACAAGGTGCCCACAAATTACAACATAGGTGGTAATCCATTAAGTACAGAAGAAGTAATTAGAGATTTGGGGACCAACGTAGATAGTAATCTCTCCTTTGATAATCATGTTGCCAAAGTGGTTAGAAAGACCTTCTATATAGCCCACCTTATCAAGAAAGGGTTCGCACCTAGATCAAGAGAGGTCATTGTGTCCCTCTACTCGTCACTCATCAGGCCCATAATTGAATACAATGCCCCTTTTGGGATGTACCTTACCCGACACCTGCAGCAACTGGATAGACCCCAAAAGTACCTCACCAAGAGGATCATGGGCTACAAACAGATGTCCTATGCAGCTTGACTAAAGAAACTCCAGCTCTACTCAGTTGCTTACCGCCTACTCAGAGGCGATCTATGCCTGACGTACAAAGCCATGTCAAACCCAGAATTAATGGACATGCTCCACCTCAAAAAATTCAAGTCCCTTAGAGCTACACGCTCCAGGGACCTAAACCTGAGCACAAAAATAAATAGGACATGCTGGAGGGACAGATTCATTTCCCAGAGGCTCCCCTCACTCTGGAATAGAATCCCAATTCATGTTAGACATAGCCCCTTGCTGACCCTTTTCAAGCGAAATCTGGACGCGTGGATGGGAAATTGCAAATTCACCCCTGGGATCTCTTCTGTGTCCCTGCTAGACAGAGGCACAGTAAACTAATCTTAAAAGGGTACCTTCTGTGACCTACTTTACAGAGGCACAGTAGGCTAATCTAATAGGGAGGCGGAAGCCAAATACACTCTGGCTAGGTTTATAAATACCCTAGGGCAGATAGCCTAGTATCTACCTATGAACCTATGAACCTATAAAACTTATCTTATTGATACAACTAATGAATTACATAGATGGGAATTATAAACATAATAGACTCAGATAACTGACATAAGCAGTGTGATAAAAATAGCCTATAGCTTCACAAGACAGGGAATTAAGCCAGCAATGAAGACATATCTGGTTTATCATACTACTCATATCTTATAAATTATTGTGACCAACCACAAGTAGAGGATATAAGACACAGTGATGAAAGTGTTGTTGCCTCACATCATCCATATACACACAAGCTGGGTTGTGTGTCTCATACAGCCAAGATTACACAGATACACACACACACACACACACACACACACACACACACACACACACACACACACACACACACATGCACATTCATTTTTTTTAACTTCATGACATTTACTAAATAACTATCTGTAATTAAGTAAAGGGTGCTGCTTCCCACCACTATAGTTCATAGGTTCATAGGTTCATACTAGGCTAACTGCCCTTGTGGGCCATTTTAAGCCTTGCCATCTACCCCATGTGAGAATCAAACCCTACACCTTGTGTTTGTAAGGTAAACACCGTAACCATTATGCTAACCTCCCACTAATGAAATATCTGAACTCAAAGCCATAACATTAACTTCATCTTCAAAGCAGTATCTTACTTATGTAGTATTAGGGCTGGGAAGGAACACTTACATCTGATTTCCTGTTTTAAAAATACAAAATTATTTTAGTAACAGTTTTTAGAAAGATGTATTTTATAGTTCTAGTTTTATATATAGCTATATGTACATGTCTCTCTTATCCATATAGACTCTACCATAGTAAATCATATATAAATACCACAGTAAATTGAGAGCCATCTGCTTAAATTGCAGTAACATGCTGCTAGTTTTTCACAAATGCATATACTTGTGACTGGCAATTTTTTAATGACTGTTTTTTGAACGGGGGGCAGATCTTCCATACTCCTAATGTGTGAACTCTCTTCTCACAGCCTGTTCTCTAAATATACTGCCTCTGATGTCACACAAGTCCATCTTGGAAAGAGTATGTTTACAAATTAAATCTGTGTATTTGAATCTTTCACACTCAGATATACAAGCAAACATTCAGCCGTGAACAACTGAGTCATAACCCACTGAGACAACCTGACCATGAGCGTGATTAAGAACAAGAAAATCCATATATAGAACCCTGAACAACTGATCCACAGCCACTGAGAGAACCTGACCACGAGTGTGACTAAGAACAAACAAACCCATATATAGAACCCTGAACAACTGAGCCACAGCCACTGAGAGAACCTGACCACGAGTGTGACTAAGAACAAGAAAACCCATATATAGAACCCTGAACAACTGAACCACAGCCACTGAGACAACCTGACCACGAGTGTGACTAAGAACAAGAAAACCCATATATAGAACCCTGAACAACTGAGCCACAGCCACTGAGACAACCTGACCATGAGTGTGATTAAGAACAAGAAAACCCATATATAGAACCCTGAACAACTGAGCCACAGCCACTGAGACAACCTGACCATGAGTGTGATTAAGAACAAGAAAACCCATACACAGAACCCTTAAATAAGTCAACTGCTTTAGTCAACAGCTTTCCTGCCTGATGCATTTAATTGATAGGAAGGCCAATCAACATTTTTATAGGACCAAAATAATACCAGGGATGGTAAGATGCCCTTTCCCCAGTATTTTGAATTCTCACAGTTGGTATGTTTAACTAGCAGGGAGGACCCCAATGTGGGGTGTGCAGGGTGGCTTCCCATCTGTAAAAAACATCGATTTTCATTTGCACCCTCTGTCATTATGCCTTGGAGCATACTCACTGGACTGTCAGTTTTTTTTGTTGACCTTTTTTTGTAACATTTAGGTTATTGATCTGCTGAGGTTTTGAATAATTTCAAAACACACATACAAATACACACACAAGTGCACACACACACAAGTGCACACACACACACACACACACACACACATACACTCATGCTATGTGCAGCTACGTGTGAAACATACACAGACATTTGTGCAAGTAATACTCTATGCAACAGAAAAATTCTGAATTAAGGTGTAGTCCTTTGCTTAGATTTTTGATATGCTATACTACAGTTAAAAGATCAGATAAAATATTATAAAAGCAATAAATTACAAATCTTACCCGTAGCGTTGAGATTGTAGAAAGATCTCTAAGTCTACCATCTTCATCTTTGAGGTTGTAACCTTCTGGCCTTTTATCTCTCTCACTGATTTTCCATAACTTGACAGTTTTATCTAAACAACAAAATAAAATAATTTCAGACTATTTTATTTTGCTACTGGTTCACATTCTATTTAAGAAGAAAAAAGAAAGAAAAGAAAAGGATATAGTGATTTTATTTTCCCTTTTTCAGATCAGGGAATAATAAAAAAAAAGTCTCAGTTCACCTCTGTGTACTAAGGTCATGAAAATAAATGAATATACTGTATTGGTTTTGTTGAATTCATCGCGGAATAAGACAAAGTGAAGTCAGGCAATGTGATTTCACTTAGGGACCAGAGAAACACAGTTATAAATAGATTTTCTTTTCCCTGCACTGAACTGAAAATAAAACATCCTTCTCCACAGATGAATGGTCTGGTAAGTGGCAGTTAATAAAGTTTCTTTGTGTTCATAACAAAAACATGCAGCTGCTTTTTATATGTGTACTTTGTGGGTGTGAGACATGTTTATACCCAACTGCATATCTCTGATAAGCATGGTTCTGAAAGCCAGTGATGAATGATTTATATAAGTTGTAATAAAAAAAGAGTTATGCGTATTGCAACTGTGAGTAAATTATTTAGTTCTCTTTCAGCCATGTTTGTTTTAATTTATTCACCAAAGAATAAATCAATTTAGAAAAAAAACAGATTAAACACGCCTCTTCATAGATGCTCTAACATCCCTTGTGTTGCATCTGTAATCTGTTCAAATGGCTTTGAGTGTCACAGAGGAAGTGTTGCACTACACAGCTGTCCAGATTTTCACAGAATGTCCAGATTTTAGCCTCATATTTTGGTCTGTTCCTCATAAAATCTGTGATTTTAAGGCAAATCACTGAAGACTTGAAGTCATTAAATACTGGCATACATTTGAGTTTCAGATTTCATATCCTTCAGAAAATACATGATGACACAACTCCTATTAGTCTAAAAACATTCTAAGTTTATAAGAGCAATATTTAAAATATGTCCCTATTTTTGGGCCTTTGTCCTCCCATTATTTGAAACTTTGTCTAGATTTTTTGTATTAAGAGGCTGAGAGGTATGACTCCAGCTCAAACCCTAGTGACTGCAGCTCTGTATTTAGACAAAGCTGGAGAGACTTAGGACCAAATATGATGTTGTAATAGCAGTTACAGTTTTGACCATCAGTGTGACCAGGCAAAAAGAGTTCCTTTATGTTGAAGAATGTGACATACCTGTAGAGTAATGTGCCACTTCTGGTATGGTAAGTGGTGACACATTTTGCTCCTAACATTCCAATGGGACACATTCTGTGGTTCAAAGTCATACTGGCAAACTAAACTTATCTAACAATGAAAGAATGATTTAGCTAAACTGACTTTTCTGATTTTGTACAGTCTATGGCAGAGTGTCTCTGTGAGAACAGTCAGCTGAAGAACATTACAGTGGATATTTAGGAAGGGAGCTGAAGCTACTGGCTTCCTACTGAAATGCTGAGCTTCACAATACTGAGTCACAAATTACCAAAAAAAAAAAAAAACTATGTGACTATGGAACATTGTTTTACAAGAGGGCAAGATCCCCTGCACTCCCATATATGAGTGACAAACATCCCACAATATTTATATATATATATATATATATATATTAACTTTGAGACTGCCTATCTTCAGAGGAAAGGGAATATTCAGAAAAATTGATGCTAACACACCAGTAAGGATGGACCTTACTTATATGTGGTAAGCCTATCTCTAGCCCTGCAAACTTCCTTATAAAAAATTCCTTTCCCTAGCACTACCACTACACAAAATACATGGACACATATCACAAACACTATTACATAATCAAACCCCTAACCTAGCCCTTACTCTAACCCTAATCAGCAAAACCCCATTTATCTGTATACTACCATAGCTCCCAAACAACAGTAAATTCAATGAGCCAACATTTGAACTACTTCAGTTGTCAATGTAAACTGACAGCAGTAAACTCTGTTGAAAAAATGAGTATTTGACAGACTATTCTGCACCTATATCTATCTGTCTATCTATCTATGGCCACAGACTATTTGGTCGTGGCATACACATATATATATACATTGGGGTAAATCCACCAGGTAGATGTTCCACTTTTCAGGGATGACCCATGGGTACTGTGTAGTTTACTGGCTTGCTCAGTATATGTATGTCTGGCACTTGATCAAATGTACAGTATGCCAACACTCAGTAGATCGATGTCATAACATTGAAGTCACAGATATTGACATTTTCTACTCCTCCCCCATACCGTCTGCTAAACATATACTAACTCCAAGACCATATAATCCCCAGGGAAAAGAAATATCTCCCTACCAAGGGACTTTCTATTTCGCACACCTGTTGACCACCTGTCTGCATCAAACAAAAGTGTCAACATTGTGTCATTTATGCATATATATATATCTATATATATATATATATATATATATATATATATATATAGATATAAATATATATAGGGTGTATATCACTTAAGTGACAGTTCAGCAAATGGCATTTCATCGGAAATGCCGTTTATCAAAATCCACTTTTGTGGGGGGCTGTACATGTATTTTACTATTTTGCAGGGGACAATCCCCCCCTCACCCCCCATATGCCCTATAAATTATATTACCAACACTGAGATTGCACTACAGTGAGGAAATGGGTTAATTCCCTGTTTCTCACTGAACCACGGTCTCTGTACACAATGCTGAATTCAGAAAACTGAACTACACTACATAGTGCAGTCGATGTTTTTTGGTTCTGTCCACTGGAAACTACCTTTTGATCACATTTTGGTCTGCTAAAGCATTTTGGAAATCTAATAGTAAACCTATATATATATATATATATATATATATATATACATTATATATATATATATACATTATATATATATATATATATATATATATATATATATATATATATATAAAACAGTATCCCTTAAAAGCAGTGGGATTAGCCATGCCTACAGTATTCACTTTACAGATTCTTTTTTTCCAATTGCAAAAATGTTCATAGTACAGACTAATAAAGTAAATCAATAAACAAGTTCCAGTCCTGAAAATTACTGACGTCAGTATTTTAGACTCCAATGATTATATCACTTACAGTACACATGCTAAAAAAAGTTATCACATGCTAATAAACTTCATCTCCTAATCTAAGGGTCTGATACTCTTCATTTCTGGTTACTTACTTTGTGGCTCTAAGCAAGCCAATTAACTACACATGCCCACGGGTCATCCTGAAAAGTGGAAATTCTGCCTTGTGGGTTTATTCAGGTAAAGTTAATAAAGAAATAAAACAAATCAGTGTTGGGAATTTTATTCACAATCTCCCCTGCCACCTTCCATCATTATACCTGATGTTCATGTATAAATGCTGTTAAGACTATAAACATATTTTTTTATATCAAAAAATATTTTGAAGCATGAAGAAAGGGTAACTGATGTTTACCTGGAGTTATTATCACAGATGTTTGTCAGTATAGGCAGCTATGTTGGTTTATTTGTGTCTTTCGGCTTTTCCCGGTTAGGGGTCGCCACAGCGGAACTCCAGTCCGCTAATGATTGGCAGTAGATTTTTACGTGCTGGCTTGCCGGGCCTAACGCACAACCTTCAACGAAGGTATTGTACTTAAAATAGTATGAATCTTCAGCATTAAATTTGGCTGCTCATCTTTAGCTAAAATATAACGTCATGTTGTTTGTTCAGGGCAAAGGCCTGCTTTAGTTCAGTGGGCAACACATTCTGTTTTCTGTGTATCAGGAATCATGTCCTCTTGCTTTCCCATGAACAATTGTTGCATGAGTGTTAAAAATGATCAGACTCCTGGATCACGAGCATATTTCCCCTACAAACATATGCAATAATCAAAATAAGAGTTATTGCAGAGCTGCAAGCCCCCTTCAGCCATCACAATGCGAGGTCAAGCCCTCTTATCACCTTCAAAGCTCATATATACTAATTCTTTGGCCTCTGTCAGACACACATGCATTGGGAAAAGGAGACACTCCCCATTAAAGCACACAATAATCTCACACAAAACGGGAGCCACACAGTGCCTAACAGATCTAACCTTCAAACTCTCATAGCAGGTGATTTTGACCAGCTGTGTTCAGTTAGTTAGGACCTGGTCAACTGGTCACTGATCATCAGCAGGGAATCCATACTGGACAGAGGTGAATAAATATATTGTAAAGGATGGCACGGGATGAAGTGGAAGAAAATGAGCTAATTGAAGAGTTGCTTGATTTAATAGACATAGACAGATAAATCAAGATCAATGAAAGAAATAAACTGCAGAAGTTTAATAAAACCCAAAAAGTCAGAAGTTTGATAAAACAAATGAACACAGTAATTAGGACTATCCATAGAGATCCATGTGATATAACAGAAGTAAATGGTATATATTAATGTGCAGCTAAATTAATAACAGATAAAATTCTACCACAACAACCTAGGGTAGTAAGGGAAATATGGGGAGAAATCAAATACCATCATGGGAATATCGAATAGAGAAAGCTATAAAGCAGTTAAGACAAGAAGTGACACAATTACAAGATTATAGAAGAGGGAATAGATCAACAAAATACTAAGAAAAATAGATGTGATAAAACTAATGCACTGTATTAGAACAGATCAAGATCTATCATGCATTATTGCAAATAAACTAAAAATTTCGGCACAGGTGGAAAGACTTAGAAGATATGAAAATAAATATAAAGGAAAAGTACAAAATAAGCAATTTATTGATGATCAAAAAATGTTTTATAGAGAACTGGGAAATAAGGTGAAAGGAATTGAAAGACCACCAAAAAAAGAAGAAATAGATACATTTTGGAGAAGTATCTATGAAGATCCTGTGGAACATAACAAAGATACTAAATGGATAGAAGAAGTTAAAGAAAGAATAAGAGGTTCAAAGGTACAGGATATGAAATGAATTGAAGTAAAAGCCAGAGAGATTGAAACAAAGTTAAGAAAAGCCTCTGAATGGAAAATCCCAGGCCCAGATGCAGTACCTAATTGTTGGCTGAAAGTACTAACATCTTTGCACAAAGATTTAGCTATGAGTAAGAACTATTTATATGCACACCCACAACAGACACCAACCTGGTTAACAACGGGAAAAACAATGCTCCTACTTAAGAGTGAAGCCACAAGCTACCCTAATAATTATAGACCAGTAACTTGCCTTCTGACAAGGTATAAACTATGCACTGGAATTGATGCTGATGGAGTTTATAGTCATTTAGAAGAAAACTCAATTATGGTAGCAGAAGAAAAGGGCAATAAAAGAAAGTCATATGGAACAAATGATCATTTGTTGTTAAATAAAGTCATAGTGGTGGACTGAAAAAAGGGGGAGAATCTAAGTATGTCATGGGAATGACTACAGAAAAGCATATGACAGTATCCCATATTCATGGATAAAAGAGTGCTTAAAAATGTACAAGATACACCCTACACTGATCGACTACATTACAGTGACCATGAAACAGTGGCAAACCACTTTGCAATTAAGCCATGATAAAGGACAAATTATTATCCGAGGGATAAAAATTCAAAGGGGACATTCCAGGGTGACTCTCTGTCACTGTTGCTATTCTGCCTTGCCCTTAACCCATTAAGGTGTCTACTTAACAACCTAGGTCATGGCTATAATTTGGCTCCTAGAAAATAAATTGCAAAGACTTCTCATCTTTTCTTTGTCAATGATTTAAAACTGTATAACTCATCTGATGAGGAACTGAAAGCACAACTGCAAGTTGTCAAAACATTTTCAGATGATATATGAATGTACTTTGGTCTTGAAAAATGTGCAAAAGCAGCCTTTAAAGCAGGAAAACTGCAATGTCAGGTAAACATCAGTTTGGGACAAGAATGTGATATAAAAGAACTTGAGCAAGAGAGAGTGTATAAATACTTGGGAATTGATGAAGGATCGACAATAAAATGAACAACTGTGAATAAAACTTAGTAAGGAATATTTCAGAAGACTTAAATTAATCCTGAAAACAGCACTGACATGTAGGAACAAAACTGAAGCTATAAACCAATTCAATCTTCCTGTCCTAACATACAGTTTTGGAGTGATTGATTATCCCCAAAACGTGTTGGATAGAGTAGATAGGAAAACAAGAAGGATGCTTCATGCTCACCAAATCAATTATAAAAATCAATGCATACCAAGATTATATACTCCCCATTCTGAAGGAGGGATGGGCCTCCTTGAAATTTATTATATGTATAGATCTGCAATCGTGGGACTCCACACATATCTACTGACCTCACAAGACCCAAATGTAGTGAAAGTTTTTAAACATGAGGAGAATAAATCTAAGATGACTTCTCTGCTTAATTTAGCAGAACCATATTGGCGTCAAACAGGAATGGAAATCAAACTAGAAGTGAATAAAAATCAGGCAGCAACTGAATGTGCCAAAAAAGAAAGAAAGAATATAAAGTGAAGGACCAGATGAGAAGGCAAAAAATGTGGAAAAAGCATAAATATAGTTGCAAGTATAGAAAACTTCTGGAAGAACCTCATGTTGATCAGGAACTAATGCAGGAATGGTTAAGTAGAAGCAAATTCAAACCAAGAGATGAAAGGTTAATATTGTCAGCCTAAGATAGTGGGCTATGTACACGTTAGTTTACTAAGTCCATTGAACATGTGGGAGAAGCAGACACATGTAGGTTTTGTAAAACCGAATTGGAAACAGTTGCACACCTTGTTGCAGGTTGCGACATACTAATAGCAGAAGAACTGTATACTGAAAGGCATAATAATGTGGCAAGATTGTGCTCTGGGGATTGTGCAAACATTAGGATACTGAAATTGTTGAAAAACACTGAAAACCTAAGCCACAAAGCATTATAGAAAATGATGAAGTTTATACCACATGGGACCATCCATTACCAACAGTTCAAAAGATAGATGCTAGAAAACCGGATATAGTGGTTCAAGAAAAGAAGACAAGAGCAGCACTGATCATTGAAATTACCACATCCAGTGACTACAGTGTCTTGCATACAGAGAGACACAAAGTCATAAAATATCAGGATCTGCAGGCAGAAATGAGAGAAATGTGGAAGAAAGATACTCGACAGTTCCAATAGTAGTAGGAGCAACGGGTGTTATAAAAAAGGCTCTACAATCATATTTAGATATGTTACCAATCCATGTAACTCCATACAAATTGCAGAAGGAGTCATTACTGGACACATTGTGGGTGCTCCAAAGGGCATTTTTGGCTGACATCAAAGATTGAAACAATACTAATTTCATGAACTTTAATCGTACTTTGACTTAGGAATGGGGTCCATTCCCGTCATGGTATTAGAAACCAAAAAGACTTGGAGAAATTAAAAAGACAGAAGTGCTAATCTATGAATTCCAATGCATGTCTTAATCAAAGCTAACCTGGTTGGATCTTTCCGGAAATTGTTATATAGAATATATGCTTTTCATCTAGATTTGCAGTTCCATGAAACAGCTAAGGTATTTGTTTCAGGTCTCAAACAGTTTGTAACTAGAAATTGCAGTCACTGAAAGGTGTCATTATGACATCTACAAACATGTTGTTAATACTATGGAATGGTGCCATTAATCTGTATGCTGATTAGAACAGCCATTGCAGATGACTATATATGAAACTGCCACTGACAAATAAGAACTGTCTGGTAGTTGGTACAAAGGATTAAGGAGGTGTTAATGAGCTGTTTCCAGTGGTCCAGAGTTTGATCCCCTCATTCTCCATTGCCTAACTGTCTGACTCTAAGCAAATCACTTAACCAGATAGCACTTCTGGGCTGAGTCTGAAAAATGTCCATGGAGATCAGTGCAGTGTTCTACTCCTGTTAACAAATACAAATAAAGTAAAAACAAATAAAGGAGCAATGAGTCTGCTAAGGTAATGCAATCACAACAGCACTGGCACTCTATCAAGGAATAGGGGACCTGCTGATCTCTTTTCATTTACCTGTAGATTGTATCACATCTTATAAGAAAATGTATCTTTTATTTGTTGACTAGGTTAGTCCTGCTAAGTTAATAGCATCTTTTCAGTGGAGACCAAAAGTGGCATTTACACTGTTAGAGGAAATTTAGCCAGGGTATCAGGGACCTTCTTCTACTCTTTTCAACAGGTATTGCATATCGCCTACTCAGAGGCGATCTCTGCCTAACATACAAAGCTATGTCAAACCCAGAGCTGTTGGACATGCTCCACCTAAAGAAATCCCAGTCCCTCCAAGATACACACTCTAGGGACCTAAACCCTGTCACCACAATAAACAGAACATGCTGGAGGGATAGATTCCTGTCCCAGAGACTTCCCATACTCTGGAACAAACTACCTATCTATATCAAACAAAGCTCCTCATTAGCACTCTTCAAGAAAAATCTTGATGATTGGATGGGAAATAGGAAATTCATCCCGGGGATCACCTCTGTGGCTCTACTCGATAGGGGCACAGGAAAATAATTTTCTTGGGTGGCAAAAGCCAGGGTAACGTTTTGGCTAGGCTTGTACAGGCCCTAGGGCCGATAGCCTAGTGCCTGCCTATGAACCTATTGTGGGATCTTTTCCATCCACCTGAGCTACTACCAGCTTAAGCAGACAAGGCCTCAGTTTAACTTCTCATCCAAGGGATGACACACTCAGGAGTGCTGTACCCCCACTTATGGTGCACTGCAGTGGCAGTAATTGATCAACCTGGTGTGGGAATATAATCCACCGTCTTCTAAAGCATAGGTCAGCATGCTATCTGTTAGGCCACTGCTGCTGCTAATGTAAAATGCACTATCTATACTTGCCATCAAACTGCTACTTGACATAACTTACTCCCCTTTCATTTCCTTATCTTGAATCTATGCAGTCAGCTTCTTTAACTTTTTATTTTAATGCAAATTGTTGATTTATTTTACAATGTCAGTTTTCAAAACTGGTTACAGTGCTTGAAATGTAAACAGCTGAATGAACTATACAGTGACTTGATCATGTTATGATAGCTGTCTGTTACATTCTGCTGTATGTTACACTTTACTTGCATTGCTTTAATGACATGCTGACAGTGTACATAAATCTTGTTTAGGAATGCCTCTGTTTATATGCCTTTGATAGGAAACTTGAACATTGTTGACTTTGGTATTGACACTTATTATGCCAAGCATTTTAACTTTATGTGATTCATACAAATGCATGTTAAATGCATGTTCTGTAGTCCAAACCACAGCTTAGTTTATCTTGTCAGTCTGAATTATATTCAAAATGTTTTTTTGCGCTAATGGAACATATAGAATTTTATTAAAAGCATCAAAGTGCTCCAGACACATATACATTTGTTGGTTTACCCTAGACAGTTGTTACTTTGATGACATTCTCTGATATTTAATTTATTGGACACAGTAAAACTAAACAAAATACAGGATAGAATTGCAGAGCATTACTTTTATGATGCAAACCTTCTTCTAACTTTTCATCTATTACGGGTCTGATGATGATAAATGTTTGGTTAGGTTTCTTTCTTTCTTGCTTCCATTTTGCAAAAATAAATAAATAAAAAATAAATGGTGTAATATATACTTTCCAATTGCCTCTGGGTAGTATTCACATGTGCTATGGAGTAAGCTTTTGTGCTATGGAATGACATTCTGAAGCCCTTTGTAAATCACAATATGTAGTACACAGTGGGTACACCCTTGCCCCACTGTACATCAGCAGTACTCCTGCACCTAACCTCTATGCAAATTAACCGCCGTTGTACACAATTCACAGACAGATATGTCATGTTCTGGTTGGTCCTGGCATGGGTAACCTGAAGGGCAGCAATGGAAGACTGCACAATAGAGCTCTGTCTGCACACTGATGCCCTTTGCCCTCCTGCATGTTGTGTAGCACACATTGCAGAGAAACCAACCAGTGCAGAAAAGAAGAATCACCTCCATTTCATAACTGAAACGTTGAATCACCTCCATTTCATAACTGAAAAGTTCCTGCTGTCAGCAAAGTATCAAGTGGTGCAGGGAATCCAGCCACCTCATACAAACTAGACCTGCTGCCATGAACTGATGCTAGGGAGCGCCAACCAAATGATGGCACACATAGCACCAGGCCCCATCATTACCACAGTATGGTAAAGAATCCCCAGTCTATCCCAATGACAACTGACTGCAATGTTTTATGAATCACAGCAAGTCAGGATGACTGCCCACAGTGAGATTGTAATTGTTTTTTGAAAGAGATTAGCTCTTGAAGTGATTTCAGTGTTAATGGGATGTAGTTCCAGGCTTTAGCCATATTTGTTTTTATGATTTTGTTGGCCAGGTTAGTTCCACTGAGCTAGTAGCCTATTTTCAGGAGAGATCTGAGGTGATATTTACACTACTAGGGAAAATTTGGCAAGGACATCAGGGAAATTCTCTACTCGTTTCAATAGCTGCAGTGGGATCTTTTATATCCATCTGAGCTAACAAGGAAGACGCACTCAGGAGTACAGCCCCCTCCTTATGCTGATTTGAGGTGTCTACAGTCCATCTACCTGGTGCAGGAATAGAACCTATAGCCTTCTGTACCAATGCCAAGTGTGCTTCCTGTTGCACCAGTGATACAACATGTAAGTTGAATACTGGAAGTTTCCTGCACTATTGTGTGCTTTTGTGACAGTGACAAGTGATGTTTGTCTAGAACATAAAGCCCTGTCTGGGGAGTATGCTTGAATGATGTGGTGTAGGAATGGGTAGTTTACGGGCTTATGGAGAAGTCTGTATATTGTTGAGAGCTGGGTGTGTGTTAAGTAGTGCGGGAGCCAGATTAGGATGCGCTTTGAAGTGCATGTTGATGACAAATTTTGCTATTTTATTGTAACATTGTTCCAATCTGTTATAGAGATATGACTTAGATTAGTAATAATGGGTGTGGCATATAGGAGAGATGGCAATAAGAAAGTAGTAGCTGTAAGTTTTCTGGCTGCCTCAGAGAGGAAAGTTTTACGTCTGTACATAGATCTGTGTTTTTTTATGTTTTTTTTTACAGCTTGAGATCTGTGGAGATCTACTTTTTCACTGATAATTGAGATAATTTCATGACTTGAGATATGAACCCTATAAAAGTATCTGTGTGGATTGGGACTGCATTATTAGACTGGCAAACTGAGACAGTGTCCCCATTTTCAAGAAGGGAGACAAAAGAGTATATTCCAGATACAGATTAATCCAGCTACTTAACCTCAGTGGGGAAGCACATCGCAGGTGCTACAGTGGTAACTTTATTCGTTTGTCACGTCTATACTTTAGGGGGAGCACTGATTATCATTTCTCAGCTGCGGGATACCTGATAAACCCTCCGCACTACCACATATGTTGGAGAAGTCATGGGAGTTCACAATGCAGTCTATGTGTGCATTTCTGGATTTGGAGAAGGCATATGAACTGCCTTGCAGGAAATACACCAATAAAAGGAGTCCCAGGCTACTGCTGTATGCCATGCTGTCCCTGTATTTGATGAGTAAGTGTTTTGAGTCCACACTCTTGCCATTAAGTCAAGTATATTGAAGGTGGGCATAGGATGCTATCACTGTCTCCTCCCTTGCTTGTGGGTTTCATAGACAGGATGTCAAACAACAACAGTAACAAGTATCCAGTTTGTAGATATGAAGATTGCATATTTATACACACCTGAGGATAGGTAGGATATGACAAATGTCTAATGGGTTGGTACTGCACCGGTACATCTACAGATACTGTATCAGACTGTGGTGGGGAAGTGAGAGCTGAGTCCTAGAATGAAGCTTTCAATTTAACAGTCAATGTCTCCATTCTTACCTATGTTCATGAACTCTGGGCAGTGACTGAAGGATGCGATTATGGATACAGGCAGCAGAAATGTATTTGCAGGAGAACTGGGCAAACACTCCATGATAGAAGTAGATCAGCAGTCTAGGAGGGCCGCAGGATGCAGTCAGTGATCTTTTATACTGAAAGAAATTAGTTGAAGTGTTTTGGACCCTTTTGAGGATGCTCCTATGAGGGGTGTACCAGGTACAGTCCACTGAATGGAAGCACCAAGACAGAACAGGAGCATATTGCAGAGATTAAATATCTCAATTTTCCTAGGGATACTACAAATGGAGCTGGGGACTATTGCTGAGTATGGAAAAATCTGGGCCTGCTCCATACCACTGCTTCTCTCAGCAGTACAAGCAAGTTAGAAAATGACAAAGAAGATAAATTTATTTAGATCTCCTGTTCCACCTGTCAGTGCCTCAAACGCTTTTCAGTTTTTTTCCCAGAGTTAATTAACTAGCACTTTACAATTTCATTCTGTTTTAAAATTCCTTAGCATTTTATAAGTATGCACCGTACAGTAGTGTTTTTTTTTATTGAAATCTGTGGCTGTATTAAAAAAATTCCTATTTTATGTACATTTATTACTCATAATTGCCACTCAAATCCTGTTATTAGCCTATATTTTCAGCTTATTTATTTACCACTATTACAGTACATTATCTCATGATGTAGCATGTTATATGCTGTTTTGTTTGTTTTTGACAATGTTCCTCATCATTTTTGTATGTAGTAAATAAAATGTCAGTCAGTATTTCCTTAATGCTACTATATATATATATATATATATATATATATATATATATATATATATATATCTTCTATGTTGTTTAAAATGCTTCAGATGAATCACTGTTTATGCTGAACAGCATGTCTGTCAGTTGTTTTGGCTAGCACCTCTTCTTTCACTCTGTATACATAATATTTAGTCTCCGCTATTCACTAAAAACATAACATATACCTACTATATGATTTGTTGGTGAGTTGTTTCATTCCAGTATAAATATATATAACATTTTCCTGTTTTTATTGTGAATATTTCATTTGGATCTTTGACACACTGCTTGTTTAAAGACATCTTGTGGCAGTTATTAAAAATGCTAGACCACATTATGTGAACTGCATAACTTTATCTTACCATCTGACTGTCTGTCAGAAATGAAGATAGAGGATGATGGCATTTAATTATTTATTTGACATCACACAGCCTTGTGACTTGATTATGCTTGCAGTGGTACAAATTAGATCAATTAATAACAGTCTTTTTTTTCTTAACACTGATGTATTTTTTTGGAAATTGTGTTTTCTGTTATACTGCTTGAAGAGCTATCATCCCCTTAAGAAATAGGAAGGGGTTAAGAGGGACTGACAGTTTCCTTACAAATCATAATAACAAAATTACGGATGCTAGATAACATAGAATGCTGATATGGTTACATTTGGACACATTCTTATGTATAAAACATATGCAAAATGTGTAATATGTATATCCAAGCATTCTTAACAATCACCCATCTCCCTACCTTCATATTTTGTTCTATCTATTGGAAAACACAAGATCTGAATATGTTTATGCCAGTGTGGCTGAGCTGTGGGGCACACCTGCCTCTGAAACTAGCGATTGTTGGCTTTAGTCCCAAGTGGTTACATAAGTCATTTGCAAACACTGATATTCAAGCCTACTATTGGGGATGTTGCACTGATTTAGTGTGTCACCCTTGGAGTATGAGGTTAAGCTGATGTTCCAGCATTTTGCCTGGCAGTTACCATGTCCTGTCTCACTGCAGTAGCTTGTCCTTATAAGGAATAGCACACATTTTTGCATTAGTATTGTCTTTTAATGCTTTGTTTCCTGAAGAACTCACCTTTGCATCTCCCCACCTATTACAATCCCTTCTGCAGATGCTTGGTGTACAATCAGGATGATATCCAAATGTGGCACAGGCTTTCCACAGGCTGCATGTTATAGTCTGGCCCTTGTAATCTACCTTTTTTTGCACAGACCATTTTGTTGAAAGTTGGCAACAAAATCTAAAAACTGAGGGTTTGAATTGTCCTAGCCCCTCTCTCTGTACCCCCTTACTTAGTACAACATCCTCTGAGGTCCGTCAATCTCAGGGCAAGTGCAGGATTTTTGACTGTTGATTAGAATGAACTTGAAGAACTGTACCATTACCACATTGGCCTTGTTCCACGTCCAGAGGATTGCTCCATATCAATCAAATAGCCTCACTGAAGGATACTGTCGAAGCATGCCCAAACAGGCTAGTTTGCTTCACCTGAACTTATGTAGTTTGCTATCTGCCTTCTCTCATCAGCCTGTGCTTTCTAAGTTGTAGTCCACCCTCAACCACTTAGTTAGGATATCCTCTATGTCATCTTCAGACACTTTTGTATTACCTACAACTTAAATCCCTTCAATCATGTTTTATGAATATAAACTGAGTACTCCGTTACCTTAGAGAAATTATTTAAATGGCTGTGGGTAAATTTTATTTATCCTTTATTTATTTATTTATCCTTTATCCTTACAGTTTCCAATTGACAGTTTTACAAATGAGTCACTGAAGCAGTTTAAGACATTTGCTACTGTTTATTTTGTTTTAGTTTTAATTTTCTTCACTGGCTAACCTGACATGTGAACTGATCTTTCTTGGAGCCCTTCCAGCCATGACCCAGGATAAGTGAAATATTTATGTGAACAGGTTATAGTAGGCAATCCATTAGCATGTTTTTTTAAAGATGTTGCAAAACAATGGAATACTGAAGAAAACCCATATACTCACAGGAGAATATACATATATACATATATATATATATATATATAAAACTATATATATAAAACTATATATATATATATATATATATATATATATATATATATATATATATATATATATGTATATATAGTCCATGTCCAGACAGTGTCTGGAAGTTGGTATTGCACATGAAAATGTGTTGTTTATATTTAAGCCTTATGCCCTGTGATTGAATCGGAATGTAAAGAAAGATTTATTCTTCACTGTTGCACTATAGATCTTTTACTTCATTTATTTGTTTATCTAAGTTCCACCGATTTATTAATTCAGTGATGAAGGCATGTACTGTGTTTTGTACAGCTAATAGCTGCCTGTGTGCATTGTTGTTATTCTTTAAATAAGGTAGAAGGTTCCGTAACCAGGTATCTTCACCAGTGGGTAATGATATGTCATGATTAATTACTTAAGTAATCATAACAGTTCAACAATATTCTATATAGCATATGTCCAGTAGTGGATACTTTTATCATTTACTACTTTAGGCAAAAAGAAATGAATTTTATATTATGAGTAGTTTTACCTAGATTCCCTGTACCTTGTACCATATGGCCTAGACTATGTCATGAAAAAAGAGCCCTTGAGCTAGCCCACATTTCTTTTCATTAAATGAATGAATAAATAAACCGTCTTCTCTGCTTCTATAAATGCTTATGTTAATTGCAAATTTATTTTAGCTGTTTTGTCTTTGCATATCCAAAATTTACAGCTACCACTGACTGTTGTCAGAGTGACAGAAAAGCATTAATAAGGATATGAATTTTTTGCAGAATTATATATTGTTGAGTTAAAATAGTTGGCTGCGATACTGCAGCAGTTAGTGCTACTGCCTCACAGAAAGAGGTTCTCCGGTTCAATTCTCAGCTTGAGCTCCTTCTGTGTGGAGTCTGCATGTCCTCCCAGAGGTTGAGTGAGTTTTAAAGACGTGTAGGTAGGTGTGTCTGTGTATGTGTGTGCCTTCTGTGAAAGTCGGGCACTGAGCTCACAATTCGACACCATAAAAACACCACTGCCATTCAATCTGCGGACCAGTGATCCACTGTGGTGACCTCAAACCAGGAAAAGCCAAAAGACATTGCTTGTTATATATTGTTGAGTTAAAACTGTAGTTCTTGTACTGAGATACATGGGATGTCACTCCTTCTATGCATAATTCCTTAAGTATTATGCAGTATTGTCAGCTCTGTGGCAGCGTCACTAAAAATCCATGCTGCATGAAAATTCCAGCATCTTCACCATAATACAGTCCTTAATAGTCATTTAATACACTGAGTCATAAGTATTAAACCATTTAGAAGAAATTCTAATATAATTGTATAATTTTGCAAGCAAATTGCAATGTAATAAGATGAGCCATTTAAACAGAATTGCTTTTGTATCTTAATACAGCAAAAATTTCTAAATGGAGCAGTAATATATATCCTAATCAAAATTAGTACAAAGTTAATTGTCAAAATGTTAGCGCAAAAGAGCATAATTAATCTATGCCATATGGCAGGCATGGATTTCTAACTGCACTCAATAAGTCATTTGTTCCTGTTATGATAATCAATAACATTACTCTGTCTCTCGCATACAAAGGAAACCAAGTGTGGCAGATTGCAGTTTGTCTCTTTAGACTAGCAGCATGCATATTGTTGTACTTAAAGTAATCAAAATCAGATATAATTTGGGAAGAGCTCAGCCTACGTCCTCACAACAAATACTTCTGTTTTCATTCACAAATCAGTCTTACAGTCACTCAAACAATTAATTATATGAAGTCAGGTTAATGAAGACAGGCAAGACCTTTAGGAGGGAAAAAGACTATTTATACAGTAATACATTTTATCAAACTGGGATTTAACAATGAAATTGCTCAGATCAAGTTGCCATCAGGTCTTGTACATAAACAGAGACTTCTGTGTTATATACCGTCTGTAAATCTGTTTTGAAAAATGAATGTTTCCATTGCCACAGATTACTAAATTAATATCAAAACAACTGTACTCTGCCTTATAGGTATTTATAGACACTGTGAAAACTGTGGAATAATTTATCAATAAGATACGGTGAATAAAGAAAAAATGATTCCTAATAGCAAGTTATACAGGAACGAAAGTATAGTTTAAAATGAAGCATGGAAAAACAGCCAGGATAGACATTTGCAGTGATGACAAGCTGTGCTTTGTTAAAATGCTGAAAAAGAGCAAGCGAGACAACATGAGAATACAATAAGATGTTAGCAATTATATAAGCATGTTTTGTGCTAACAAATATCTCCCAGATGTACTCACACATTGGGTTATGACAGAATACTACAGGATTTGTGCCCAATTTGTAGAAATTCTAAATTTAATATTCACAAAACAAACCAAACTGCCAACTTTTGGCTTATGAGCAGTTTGGTCTGATCTGCCAAAGGTTTTCTGAACAGAATATCGAGTAATTTTAGAAGGTGTACACAAGTCTGACCCTTAAGTCTCACCCTCTCATTGTAAAATTGCTATTGTTTTTAATATGGCAAAACACAAGAAAATCACAAAAATGAAAGAAAAACAAAACTAGGACAGAAGCCTTTGTGCATCGGTTCAAAAAGCTTTACTGGATACAGCAATTACTTTAAGTCTCACCTTCTCATTGTAAAATTGCTATCATTTGTAACAGGAACTTCCCAAAGAAACTCGTGCACGAAAGGATGTAAATTCTTTTCTTTTATTCCACAATCCTAAAACAGTTAAGCGCTTTCAACTGGAACCCAGTCTTCTTCAGAACAGTCAACAAGCACCATAACTTCCTTTTTATACATAAACCAATACAATCATTTTAAAAATTGCGCCCAAACATTTAAAGGTATAGTGCACATTCAGCAGCAATGACCATAAAAAATCAATATTTATAATCTTCCTAGATATATAAATAATTCCATATCTAGTGTGTACAATAATTATGCTGTCAAACTATTAAACTCTATAAAATATTTATATAACATTTGTGTATTTAAAATTGTTTTTTAACATGTATATGAACTGTATATAGTATATTAAAAACTAAAAACTCTGTTTCATATTCATACTACTGTCAATATTGGAAGACTTGAGACTTTTTAATAAATCAATAAGTATATTACCAATACTATAATAACTCAGTGACTTATACTAAGAGAGGACCAAGAAAGGTTTAATACTGATGGACTCGTTTAGTCCTGGGGGTCTAGTGGCGTCTAATAAAATCTGCCATCTGCTTTCCAAGGCAGCCAGTTTCATCTTCCAGTTTCCCCCAAATATTGAATAACTAATGGTATCTATAATAGCAAACTGAAAAGTGTGCTCTTTGCCATATTCATGGATATGTTTAGACAATGCATTCTTCATGTCCTTCCTCTGAATACGGTAAAGGTGTTCATATATACGCTATTTGAAAACTCTTTCAGTCTTGCCTATGTAATACATAGGACAAGTACAACATGTAGCAATATATATCACCCTACTTGTGTTACAATTTCCAGTTCTAGTTCTAATACATGTAGAGTTGAAATTTTTAAGTCTAATGTATCTGGATTCATTAATAAACTTACACTGTTTACATCTACCACATTTTGTTGTACCTTTGTACATATCCTTTGTGGCATTATCATGATTGGCTTTCTCTAATAATCTTTTTAAATTAATGCCTGTCTTATATACAAATTCAGGAGAATTTCCCACATTACGTTCCAAATTCGAACTAACAAGTATATTCCAATGTTGTCGTAATATGTCCTTAATAAAACACGTATGTGGAGTGTAAGTCAAAATACATGCTCGACTAGAATAACTGGATGGCAGCCCTTCATGTTTTTCATTAACTATATATTTACCTAATAAAGGGGGGTACTTCTTACCCCATTCATTACCCACATATTCAATTGTATCGAGGAGCATGTGGTCCGGATATCCACGATTACTAAATAATGTCCTAATGGTATCAAGTTCCGTTCTCATCACAGCTTCTGTCGAAGACATCCTCGCTGCACAGATACACTGCCCCTTTACGATGTTTTTAAACATGTGTGGAGGGTGGTTACTTGTAAAATGTAGGTAATCATTGGAAAAAGTTGGTTTGCGGAAAATTCTAGATGTAAATGTATGTTGGTCAAGACCAACCAAGACGTCCAAATAAGCAATGTCCACCGTACTAGTTTGATGAGTAAATTTTAAAAATGTAGAGGATAGATTGATGAAAGACATAAATTCTTGTAATTCCTCTGTAGAGGCCTTCCACAAAATAAAAATGTCATCCAAAAATCTGGCATAGAATGAGATGTGAGTATAAAACTGACTCTTAAATAACACTTCCTCTTCCCATTCCAGCATCACCATGTTGGCAAAGATGGGGGCACACGACGCACCCATAGCAACACCTTTTATTTGCTTGAAATATTCCCCTTGGAACACAATATAATTGTGATCTAACACCAGTCCCATCATGTCACACAACAACACAACCTTGTCCCAACTAACCCCTGCATGTTTCCTGAGGCTATTTGAGAAATGTTCGATTCCTAGTTCTCTGGGTATACTGGAGAAAAGATCGACCACATCAATGGTGACTAAGATGAGGTCTGGTCTCCAATATTCATGTTGTAATTTGCCCAAAAAACTCCACGAATCTTTCATGATGTGTGGGATATTTCCATAAATGTGTTTTAGTTGATGATCAATCCATTTCCCTATGTTGTAAGTCTTAGAATGGGAGCCGGAAATGATGGGTCTGAAGGGTGGTTGCTCCAAGGATTTGTGAAGTTTGGGTATGCCAACAATGGTTGCCAAAATGGGGTGGTCATTCTTCAAAAACATATAAGTGTCGTTTGTAATCCTGTTGTCTATTAAATATTCCTCTATAGCCAGATCTATACGATGGTGTCCGATGTTAATCTGATTTAAGGAGACATTTTCGTAAGTGTCTGCCTGATTTAAGATGTCATAAATACAAGACTTATATGCTTCAACATAAAAAAGTACTAACCCACCACCCTTGTCGGGTTTCATGATGCGTACCTCTTTGTTCTGCATCACTTGGTTAAGACATTCCTTTTCTGATTACGTAAGATTTTGTGGTGGACCATTCTGCAACAAATTCCTATGTCTAATGTCCCTGTGTAGTCTATAAATGTCTTGACTAACCAGTTTCTCAAAATTTGATATACTGGGATGAGATACTGGAACATAGGAACTCTTTTTGCGCAACTGTGTATTTTCCGTACCAACTGCCTGGTCCGTGGAGCCATCAAAAACCACAGCCAAATTGAGTTTGCGACAAAAAAGTTTAACCTGCTTGATATTATCAACTAAATTGTTGCTAACAGTGGGAATAAATTTCATTCCTTTATGCATGACCCGAATGAAGTCGTCATTTACCTCCACATCTGTGTAGTTATAGACTTTGAAACCTTCAAAACATGTGACTATAGGATAATTCAAAGATGACTTCCTACTACTATTAGTATTTCCCTCTGAAACAATATTCTGATCATTAAGAGGGATAAATGTCACAGATTCAGTTTCATAAGTCTTGTCTACTGTAACTACACTTGCTCCTGTGTGGGAATGTTGATCTATTTTTTGTATTGGGTGCACTGTTTGTTGGGATGTCTTGAAAAAAGAGGCTTGGCACTCTGAAAATCCCTATGTGTAGTCCAACGGGGGGTGGACATAAAACCAACTTCTGACTCTTTAACTTTAGGCCATATATAAGCTCTGTTGTTACTGTATGCTTCGTGGTCCCTAGTAAGTTTCTTACTTTTCCTCTCAAATATAATATTGGCCCTACTCTCTGCTTGAAAAAATTGTTTTTTAAAAAGATCATTCCAAGTCTCATAATCTACATCATTGCATATAGTCTCATACATGATTTCTAACTCATCTCCTAAAAGGTCACGTTTCTCTTGTTGATATTTTAATAACAGTTCCATGAAAGCAATTCCAAAACCATCAAACATACTATTAAATTCATTCATCACTTCCACATTATAAAATATGCCTAATGGTAATTTAAAAAATCGTAAACCTTTAGGAACCATCTTCAGATTTATACAATTTTTTAAATAATTAACATCTATTTTTGCATTATTGTATGCAGTAAGTTTCTTACCAAAGTCATAAATCATTTCTTTCAGAGAGCTATATATGTGATTTTTCTCATTAAATTTCTTATTGTAATTCTTTTTACCAAAGTCATACATATCACCATGTCCATTTAGCACATTTTCAAATAGCTCTCTTTCATTTGACTTTGTGGTAAACAATTCACTATTCATTATTTTATTATGTTCAGGTTGGTCAAAAATCCTTTTTGTTTGTTTAGGTTTAGGGCTAGATATAATATAGGCAACAGTACCTTTTTTGTCAACATGATGTTTCTGCTGAATGCTCCCGTTAGGTTTATTCGTGTAGACCGTCTTTGGTCTAGCCCCATTCCGTTCGGCCTCACGTCTTGCCCTTGATATACTAAAATCAAAAGTGAAGTCCTGGGCTGGTGTGAGTGCATCATCGTGAAAAACAGACCGTCGCTGTTCTTTAGGTGATATAGCAAAACCGTCACTAGTATCCGGTAAATCAATTGTGGCTTTGTTGTTATGAACTGCATCCTCCGAAGATAGTAAAGCTATGGGAAAGCCACGTTCAGGTGTGGGTAACCTCCTCCTGAAACTCGTTGTCTCATGCCCCAATGCATCAACGCCAGACACCTTCCGGTTTTCTTCAGGGACTTCCCCTTCCCTTCTGAACGCCAGCGTGCTTTCTTTTGATGGACAACCGTCACTTTGCGGTGAATGTAAATCAGGCGTAGTTTGCAATCCATCATTAGAAGCCTGAAGTGCCTTATTAAAACCAATACTGTTTGGAAGTACCTTGTTAGAAGCAATACTGTTTAAGAGTTCAAACAGTTTACGTATTTCGCCCTGCACGGCTGAAACTTCAGCCCAAAGTCCATTGAACTCCTCTCGAGACAATGAAGCCTCTAAGGTAGTCTCCTGTTCAGCCATGTCAACCAATAAACAAAAAGAAAGTTCAACAACTCCAATACCGAAAAGAACAGGAACTTCCCAAAGAAACTCGTGCACGAAAGGATGTAAATTCTTTTCTTTTATTCCACAATCCTAAAACAGTTAAGCGCTTTCAACTGGAACCCAGTCTTCTTCAGAACAGTCAACAAGCACCATAACTTCCTTTTTATACATAAACCAATACAATCATTTTAAAAATTGCGCCAAAACATTTAAAGGTATAGTGCACATTCAGCAGCAATGACCATAAAAAATCAATATTTATAATCTTCCTAGATATATAAATAATTCCATATCTAGTGTGTACAATAATTATGCTGTCAAACTATTAAACTCTATAAAATATTTATATAACATTTGTGTATTTAAAATTCACATGTTTTGAAGGTTTCAAAGTCTATAACTACACAGATGTGGAGGTAAATGACGACTTCATTCGGGTCATGCATAAAGGAATGAAATTTATTCCCACTGTTAGCAACAATTTAGTTGATAATATCAAGCAGGTTAAACTTTTTTGTCGCAAACTCAATTTGGCTGTGGTTTTTGATGGCTCCACGGACCAGGCAGTTGGTACGGAAAATACACAGTTGCGCAAAAAGAGTTCCTATGTTCCAGTATCTCATCCCAGTATATCAAATTTTGAGAAACTGGTTAGTCAAGACATTTATAGACTACACAGGGACATTAGACATAGGAATTTGTTGCAGAATGGTCCACCACAAAATCTTACTCAATCAGAAAAGGAATGTCTTAACCAAGTGATGCAGAACAAAGAGGTACGCATCATGAAACCCGACAAGGGTGGTGGGTTAGTACTTTTTTATGTTGAAGCATATAAGTCTTGTATTTATGACATCTTAAATCAGGCAGACACTTACGAAAATGTCTCCTTAAATCAGATTAACATCGGACACCATCGTATAGATCTGGCTATAGAGGAATATTTAATAGACAACAGGATTACAAACGACACTTATATGTTTTTGAAGAATGACCACCCCATTTTGGCAACCATTGTTGGCATACCCAAACTTCACAAATCCTTGGAGCAACCACCCTTCAGACCCATCATTTCCGGCTCCCATTCTAAGACTTACAACATAGGGAAATGGATTGATCATCAACTAAAACACATTTATGGAAATATCCCACACATCATGAAAGATTCGTGGAGTTTTTTGGGCAAATTACAACATGAATATTGGAGACCAGACCTCATCTTAGTCACCATTGATGTGGTCGATCTTTTCATCAATCTATCCTCTACATTTTTAAAATTTACTCATCAAACTAGTACGGTGGACATTGCTTATTTGGACGTCTTGGTTGGTCTTGACCAACATACATTTACATCTAGAATTTTCCGCAAACCAACTTTTTCCAATGATTACCTACATTTTACAAGTAACCACCCTCCACACATGTTTAAAAACATCGTAAAGGGGCAGTGTATCCGTGCAGCGAGGATGTCTTCGACAGAAGCTGTGATGAGAACGGAACTTGATACCATTAGGACATTATTTAGTAATCGTGGATATCCGGACCACATGCTCCTCGATACAATTGAATATTTGGGTAATGAATGGGGTAAGAAGTACCCCCCTTTATTAGGTAAATATATAGTTAATGAAAAACATGAAGGGCTGCCATCCAGTTATTCTAGTCGAGCATGTATTTTGACTTACACTCCACATACGTGTTTTATTAAGGACATATTACGACAACATTGGAATATACTTGTTAGTTCAATTTGGAACGTAATGTGGGAAATTCTCCTGAATTTGTATATAAGACAGGCATTAATTTAAAAAGATTATTAGAGAAAGCCAATCATGATAATGCCACAAAGGATATGTACAAAGGTACAACAAAATGTGGTAGATGTAAACAGTGTAAGTTTATTAATGAATCCAGATACATTAGACTTAAAAATTTCAACTCTACATGTATTAGAACTAGAACTGGAAATTGTAACACAAGTAGGGTGATATATATTGCTACATGTTGTACTTGTCCTATGTATTACATAGGCAAGACTGAAAGAGTTTTCAAAAAGCGTATATATGAACACCTTTACCGTATTCAGAGGAAGGACATGAAGAATGCATTGTCTAAACATATCCATGAATATGGCAAAGAGCACACTTTTCAGTTTGCTATTATAGATACCATTAGTTATTCAATATTTGGGGGAAACTGGAAGATGAAACTGGCTGCCTTGGAAAGCAGATGGCAGATTTTATTAGACGCCACTAGACCCCCAGGACTAAACGAGTCCATCAGTATTAAACCTTTCTTGGTCCTCTCTTAGTATAAGTCACTGAGTTATTATAGTATTGGTAATATACTTATTGATTTATTAAAAAGTCTCAAGTCTTCCAATATTGACAGTAGTATGAATATGAAACAGAGTTTTTAGTTTTTAATATACTATATACAGTTCATATACATGTTAAAAAACAATTTTAAATACACAAATGTTATATAAATATTTTATAGAGTTTAATAGTTTGACAGCATAATTATTGTACACACTAGATATGGAATTATTTATATATCTAGGAAGATTATAAATATTGATTTTTTATGGTCATTGCTGCTGAATGTGCACTATACCTTTAAATGTTTGGGCGCAATTTTTAAAATGATTGTATTGGTTTATGTATAAAAAGGAAGTTATGGTGCTTGTTGACTGTTCTGAAGAAGACTGGGTTCCAGTTGAAAGCGCTTAACTGTTTTAGGATTGTGGAATAAAAGAAAAGAATTTACATCCTTTCGTGCACGAGTTTCTTTGGGAAGTTCCTGTTCTTTTCGGTATTGGAGTTGTTGAACTTTCTTTTTGTTTATCATTTGTAACAGTCTGATGACCCAGCTCACTTGCCCTCATTTGCTCCTGTGGTAAATATCAATAATGACATCCGCCTGAAGGTGCATCCCATTCTAAACCCAGTCACTCACCTACCATTAAAAATATTGAGAGATAGTTGAGGTGGACCAGTGTGACTCTGCTTAACAGCAGTGTGCATATTCTAAATATTGTCAGATCTACTGGGCATTGAGCTACATAGCAGCCGCTGCCCTACCTATAACCAGACTAATGGTATCCCATCATGCTGCTGGACATTCATCCGCCCATAATATGCATTGCTAAACCATTGCTTAGGGTGATCACTGGTCTAAGCCATTTGCTGTCTGTACTGCCCATTGGAAAAAAGCAATGAGGGATGCATTCTCATAATGGGGCCTTTACACCACCAGATTTAAGATATATGCTTTACAGAAGACATAGGACAGTGGATAATTACTGAAACACTAGACAGCCTCTGCTTTTCATTATGTGAGCGCAGGTACCGGAGAAAGACACCAGACTACCAGGGACATAGCACATTCATGTTTATAACAGGTACTAGTATTAGTATTATAGGAACATATAGCCACTTTGTGTATGACCCCTTTAGAATGATTATGGTAGCATATGAGGTTAGAAAAAAAGGTTTATTTCTAAAACTAGTTTGTAAAGCATAACCTGATGCTTATCATGTCTGAAAATTAACTTGTAGAGCATCACCACTGCTGTCCTTGATTGAACTAAAACCTAAAATACACAGTCATTAACTATTTATTACATAAATGATATATAAGCAAAGGACTGTGCTAAATAAGTTAATATAAATACATTTGCACTGTGTCTATTCTGTTTGTTACATGAACCCACAGCAGTTAACACGTCACTTAAATCATCTGTCTTCATTGTTCAAAAAGCTTTAACGTGATCCTTTTGTCACTTTCAGATGGGGAGGATCTCTGTTTTACCTGGTGAGATGAAAACAAACTGCTGCTAAGTACTGCAACCAGTGATCATGACTTCAAGAACCCAAAGCACCTCAGAATATATTAACATTTATAGACAGTTTTAGCTGCGTGCCATGAGACTATTTATGCTTTCCCAAAAGAGCATTTCACTGCTGTATCATCAGTGTTGTTTGCATCAGTATTCATTGTTCTCTTGAAGGGAGCGAGAAGAAACATATGAACACACTATCACTTGTGACTATTTCCAGATATGAGCTGTGCGACACAACTGCACAGAAAAAATCCTTCTCTCTGTAATGTCATCTTTAGTTAACCTGCATGCAGATAGTATTTTCCCTGCAACAGTTCCTCAATATTAAAGGCAGACCACAGAAGAGAGATGAATGTAATCAGATGTCATTCATAGGTATTGCGGTAATCAATAGGGAGCGGTAATCAGAAATCTGCAAATTATGCATCTAAATGAATCAGAGTCATAGTTGTTGTAAGCTGTGTGCCAGGAATTTTTACAAGTATGCCAAAAAAGTGCTACTGTTTATCAAAAACAACTGTTGGTGTGTACATTTTCTGCTAAATGATAATATATTTTGTATTTCGCAAAATGGAATTTGGTCCTAGAGACAAACGAACAATAATGTGATAATATAATGCAACTTAATCCACTATTCACCAGCTTGAAGGATGAGGACTGAATGAATTAACTGCTTGGAATCATGTACTCTGTGTTTCCAAGTTCTTCTGTTTTGGAACATCCAACTCTACTTCTGTCTGTGTTGAAAAATGCATCCAAAGGCATTCGTTCACAGCTGTGCAATGCAGTACACCATGTTAAACCACATTATTAGTTTTGGTAAGTAAAGCTATAATATTAGGGTAGGTGTGTATACATTTTAGAAGAGAGGTCATTATTTTCTGGCAGAGCACAACAGATCTTTAGACAAAGAAAGAATTGGTCTAAGTAAGTAGGTCATTAACAGGTCCAAGGCAGAAATAGTAATGCTGAAAGGATGGGGCACAATCACATCTGAAGAGATAAATGCAAGAAGGTCAGCATAATAAATAGCTGCCCATAACTGTGAAAATGGCACAGGAATAACTGATATTGAAATAAACAATTAACTTAATCGAGGAGAGAAGCCCAATGATATACATTATATTATATTATATCTTCATGGTTAAACATCCTAGGAGTTCATTCAGTGATAGAACACAACATTATATATGATTTAATCACTGCTGCGGTCTAAGGTCTGTGTCAGAAGCTACAAGGTGCCCGGAGTACATAGCATAAAAGTGACACACAATTCCTGTACTTTGAGTAAGTGTGTCCTTTCACAAGTGATCGTTCACATGGGAATGGCTTAGTCAGTCTAGGTGGAAGTTATGCAGCCTATTCCTTCCTCACATTTCTACAAATTAAGGATTTGTCAGAATGGGTCACTACAGGGATCTCGGAGCTGATTATTTAAAAGCAGGGTACAATGAGCACATGGCCCTGCACAGAATATGAAACAATGCCGTTTTGCAGGTCTTTGATATGACATTGTACATAAATGTATAAACTGTATATAGCTGATACTCTGCTGTCTATTGCAATAAATGTTCATGCTTGATGCACTCCTTCTGTATTCACCTCTATACTGTCTACCTCTTGGTATTTAGAACTGTAAAATCTTCTGTATTTGCTCCTTGCCTGTGCTGAAGCTGAATTAGTCAGTTGTGATCAGTCACCCACCCTGGTAAACACATTTAAATAAACAAATAAATAAATACATACATACATAAATAAAAATTGAACAGACTTTCCTTTTAATGTCTTTCAGATCATGCTTGAATAGGTACAGGCCCAGTTTACACACCACCTATGGAAACACTGTTCACCCTTTTAAAAGATGTATATAATGCCAGACTTCATGGATAACAAAATTAAGGGGTATCACTGTGTACATATATCAGTATATATTTTTATTAATTTTTACTACTTGCTAGACTAGATGAGATGAGAAATGAAGTCTGTGCACAGTTAATTAAGAGGGAGAGAAACCAGCAGGCATCTAAGTATGCAGGAAGATAAAGGATGGTAGTTTTCTGTCTGCAGACACTAATTCAATGCAAATAATTCAACAGTCACAGGTGGCTTACACAGTTTTTATAACAGGTAAAAGAGTCATATTTGCATCTGATATTTAAATGCTTTGTGATTTCAAGGTGTAACATTCGAAGCCTGGATAGGACCTGTTGGCAGGATAAATACCTTTCACAGAGAATACCTCTTTTATGGAATAGACTCCCCTTAGAGGTAAACCAGAGAAGCTCCATGATCTTTTGAAGTGTGACTTGGACAACTGGATGAGAAATCATAAGTACACCCCCAGTCTGGACCCTCTAGCCCTTATGAAACTGGGCCCAAACTAGGATCTGGTACTAATTCCTGTCTTGGTAAATAGGTGGAATCATTGGCCAGGCTACAGATGGTCCACTGGATCATCAGCCTGGCATGAACCTATGAACTTTTGTTATGTGACCTATGAACTTTTGCTATGAGACACAACAGATAAAGGCCTGGAGTGACCAATAACTTTTGAGATTCAAACAGTGTCTGCAGATCTGGACATTCAATTTGCATGAGGTAAGGCACTATATGTTTATGGGATACTATCTGAAAGGGAACTACAGCTGATAGCAGTTATTGTTTTGGGTACTTTTAGACAGTGATAAGGACCTAACAGATGCAATCACTAATCCAGGTGTTAATATGTTAGAAATACTAGAAAGATACCTGTTTGCTCTATTCACAGTGCACTGCAATGTAAACAAGGTACAGAGTTTGATTCTGACCCCAAGTTATTGACTAGGCTGAAAATGGTGCTTAAGGACAGTTAGCCTAGTGTTCACCTATGTACTGTCTACATATAGTCTCCGTTACTGCTTTTCTCGTACCAAGTAATGCAATCATTTGCATACCTCCACACAGATTTTCATGTAGGATTTCCGATACATTCATCTACCCACATAAAATATTTTGTATCCCTTTTCCCTCCCTGTGATTGACATCTGTTAAGCTTTCTCCTACCGGACTCAAACTCATTCATTCCTCTGTTGCTGGGATGTCCAGACTACGGGAGTAATAACTGAACAAAGGTTTGTTATTCAGGCAGTCATGTACTCTCATCAGCATACTAACAATCACAGCATTTCTATGTGAGGCCTTAATCCCTACCTTGATGGCTGATGGGAGCACCTGCATCATCACAGGGCCTCCTATGCCCTCCATGTGGACATGCTCGAGCCACTTGGCTACCATCACTGATCTGAGAGCATCAAGCCCACATTCTAGACTTTCTTATTTTCAGTGCTGTGCAAACTTTCGTTTGCATTATGACAATCAGGTGACCAGAACCCCTACTCCTTCCCCCAGTGATGGGCATAACCCGTTCATGCCATCTGTCACTGGAGTCCTTCCAGCACCAGAACCACTATTCAAAACTGAGCCTTCTGGGTCATAATCAGAGCTTATGCTTTTAGGTCACTGATCTTATCTTCCCACATAATAATTCCACAGCATGATGACATCATAATCTGCTTCTGGATTACTACATCCATTTGCCTTAAAATTACAGTGGAATCACACTCAAGAGTTTGACTTCAAGCAATTAGCAACCAAAAGATAATCTTCAGAAATAGCATTTATAATGTGAATGCAAAATGGAGACACCCATGGCAGGAGTTACACCAGGGTATTTCAGAGTTAGAAGAGCCGAGAAGAAGAATAGTGGGGAGTGAGCTATAAAGGAAACCTGAAATCAGACATGGCAGACTAAAAGAGGTATTTAAAAAAACATATGAGAAGACTGTTCTCTATACCCTGAAAACTTAACTTACTTTGAGTTCTTGAGCGGTTTCCTCTACCAGTGAGTGGTATTCCTTCCTTATTTTAACCATTCATTATAAATTTAACTTGACCGCAGAGTTGAAATCCTTCAGTGATGTGGTTTTGAATGGGTTAGCATTAGCATAAGGTTTGCTACCAAGTGGGTCTAGTGGTTAGCCTGCATACGGCCTGCAGCCCTGCAGCCAGAGCAGCTAATAGTAAGAAGTACCACTTACCCAGTTACATGAGAATCCTTTGTGATATCTGTTCTAGACAGGTTCACATGTCTGTATGCCATTGCTGGGCTAATGACCCTGGGGGTCTTTTTAAGCCTAGTCAAGCTTTCCCAAATGCACTCAACATGATTTGATAGCCCAGGATAATTTTAATGGTCAGATGTAAGCTTGGACAATGGATCGGCAAGCATTCAGTAGTATGGAAGTGCATGTAATGCAGGCACTATCAATACAGGCTATAAACAACCAATAAAGCCCTGTCTAACATGATGAATTGCATAAACATTGTAAAGAATGTTCATATTTATACTGAATACGCACCTGCATTGATCAGTGTGCTAAAAAAAGTCACGGGCAAGGCTAGCAGTTTTTGTAAAAGATACACTTAAGCTTAATACAAGCAGGTATAGAGAGTGCGGACAGCCAATGTTAATACCACTGGCATGTTGGAGAGTAGTACGTGTTACCCAAGTTGTTAAGGTGGAAGGAAAGAGGGGTGGTTGTGTAAATAAAAGCAGACATAATAGGTGAGGCCATATTATACGTTTAATTAGATATCTCTGTCTCAGGTTTCTATATGTATCTTATTTTTTATTTTATACATTTATTAACTAGGTAGCCCCACTGGAGGTGAGTGTCCCTTCTCCCTTTTCAAGAGTGACCCACGGGCACTGTCATAGCAAATGACTTGCTTAAAGTCACACAGTACGAAAATGGAGATGCAAGGAATTAAACCCTGTACCACTGACTACAGGAAACAGCTTGTCCAATTCTCAGAGCCTTAGTTCTCCTCTCTAACTGTTATGATGTAAGGAATTAAACCCTGTACCACTGACTACAGGAAACCGCTTGTCCAATTCTCAGAGCCTTAGTTCTCCTCTCTAACTGTTATGATGTAATGAATTAAACCCTGTACCACGGACTACAGGAAACAGCTTGTCCAATTCTCAGAGCCTTAGTTCTCCTCTCTAACTGTTATGATGTAATGAATTAAACCCTGTACCACTGACCACAGGAAACAGCTTGTCCAATTCTCAGAGCCTTAGTTCTCCTCTCTAACTGTTATGATGTAATGAATTAAACCCTGTACCATGGACTACAGGAAACAGCTTGTCCAATTCTCAGAGCCTTAGTTCTCCTCTCTAACTGTTATGATGTAATGAATTAAACCCTGTACCACTGACTACAGGAAACAGCTTGTCCAATTCTCAGAGCCTTAGTTCTCCTCTCTAACTGTTATGATGTAATGAATTAACCCCTGTACCACTGACTACAGGAAACAGCTTGTCCAATTCTCAGAGCCTTAGTTCTCCTCTCTAACTGTTATGATGCAAGGAATTAAACCCTGTACCACGGACTACAGGAAACAGCTTGTCCAATTCTCAGAGCCTTAGTTCTCCTCTCTAACTGTTATGATGTAATGAATTAAACCCTGTACCACTGACTACAGGAAACAGCTTGTCCAATTCTCAGAGCCTTAGTTCTCCTCTCTAACTGTTATGAAGTTTCCTATCCTAATGATTTATAGGGTGAATGTCTACCTAATAAATATGTTTTTTTTTTTTAAAACAAAGCAATTCCTTTGTTTCCTGTAACAAAGTACCATATTAGTAGTTATCCTACTTGGGGGGACAATTGACTAATTAACTACAATCTCAATGATTCCCATTCCCTGAAGTTACCAGTACACCCTTGTTTTCTATTAAAACTTCTCAGACTTTTCTTCTTCTGTATTGTTCTTGGAATGTAGTTTCCCCAATCCCGTTGCTATGAATGATTCAGTACTTATGCATTATACCACAAGATCATTGTGTGTGACTCATATGTTACTCTGAGTTACAGTGTCAGTTCCTCTTTTTCATAACAAAGAGTTGTACAGTCCTTTGACTGTAGAATTAAGCACACAAAGCACATCATAAGAGTCTACAATGCATATTTGTAGTTTCTTTTGTGAATATGTAAGTTTTTTTTATCATGCTATGAATGTTATGCAAGACTCTCTCATGCTTCATACTTATGCTTTCTTTTGTCAGTTGATAAGTTCTTCCTATCACCAAACGAATGCTATACAAGCCTCACTCTAAACTGTATCTATACTGCAACTTTGTAAAAGTTTCCCTTGCTATGTATGTTATTGTAAGACTCACTGTTATTAGAGATTTGTATTTTCTTCTATTGCTATTGGAGCTTTTCTCCCTGGGCCTCTGCTGAAAAGGGATAAATTTCTATTACCCATCTGAACCATCCCAGTAAACAAATGCCAGTAAATGTCTATTACCCATCTGGACCACCCTGGTAAACAAATGTCAGTCAGTCAATAAATAAATTAATAAAACACTGATCAGAATGAGTTATTTACAACTATTTACAACATTACTCTGGGATACTGCACTTTGATGTTAATAGCTGTAACAGTAGACTTCATCCTGGAAATGTACTTACTGTCATATATCTAGAAGTATGATTAATATGTGTGTGAAAGCAATGAGTGATATGAATACAGGTATGTACATTTCAAATGGCATGCTGTATGATATATTGTATCTAAGATGTATGATATATTGCATCTAAGCTGTATGATTTATATCTAAGCTGTACAATATATTGCATCTAAGCTGTATGATATATTGTATATAAGCTGTATGATTTATATCTAAGCTGCATGATATATTGTATCTAAGCTGTATGATATATTGCATCTAAGCTGTATGATTTATATCTAAGCTGTATGATATATTGTATCTAAGCTGTATAATATATTGCATCTAAGCTGTATGATTTATATCTAGCTGTATGATATATTGTACCTAAGCTGTATGATATACTGTATCTAAGCTGTATGATTTATATCTATGCTGTATGATATACTATATCTAAGCTGTATGATATATTGTATCTAAGCTGTATGATATATTGTATATAAGCTGTATGATTTATATCTAAGCTGTATGATATATTGTATCTAAGCTGTATGATATAGTGTATCTAAGTTGTATGATTTATATCTAAGCTGTATGATATATTGCATCTAAGCTGTATGATATATTGTATCTAAGCTGTGTGATTTATATCTAGCTGTATGATATGTTGTATCTAAGCTATATGATATACTTACTGTATCTAAGCTGTATGATTTGTATCTAAGCTGTATGATATATTGTATTTAAGCTGTATGATATATTGTATCTAAGCTGTATGATATATCTAAGCTGCATGATATATTGTATCTAAGCTGTATGATACATTGCATCCAAGCTGTATAATTTATATCTAGCTGTATGATATATTGTATCTAAGCTATATGATATACTGTATCTAAGCTGTATGATTTATATCTAAGCTGCATGATATATTGTATCTAAGCTGTATGATATATTGTATCTAAGCTGTATGATTTATATCTAAGTTGTATGATATATTGTATCTAAACTGTATGATATATTGTATCTAAGCTGTATGATATATTGCATCTAAGCTGTATGATTTATATATAAGCTGCATGATATATTGTATCTAAGCTGTATGATATATTGTATCTAAGCTATATGATATATTGTGCCTAAGCTGTATGATATATTGTATCTAAGCTGTATGATTTATATCTAAGCTGTATGATATATTGTATCTAAGCTGTATGATATATTGTACCTAAGCTGTATGATATATTGTATCTAAACTGTATGATATATTGTATCTAAGCTGTATGATTTATATCTAAGCTGTATGATATATTGCATCTAAGCTGTATGATTTATATTTAAACTGTATGATATATTGTATCTAAGCTGTATGGTATATTGTATCTAAGCTGTATGACTTATATCTAAGCTGTATGATATAATGTATCTAAGCTGTATGGTATATTGTATCTAAGCTGTATGATATATTGTATCTAAGCTGCATGATATATTGTATCTAAGCTGTATGATTTATATCTAAGCTGTATGATATATTGTATCTAAGCTGTATGATATATTGTATCTAAGCTGTATAATATATTGTATCTAAACTGTATGATATATTGTATCTAAGCTGTATGATTTATATCTAAGCTGTATGATATATTGTATCTAAGCTGTATGGTTTATATCTAAGCTGCATGATATATTGTATCTGAACTGTATGATTTATATCTAAGCTGTATGATATATTGTATCTAAGCTGTATGATATATTGTGTCTAAGCTGTATGATATATTGTATCTAAACCGTATGATATGTTGTGTCTAAGCTGTATGATATATTGTATCTAAGCTGTATGATATATTGTATCTAAGCTGTATGGTTTATATCTAAGCTGCATGATATATTGTATCTAAGCTGTATGATTTATATCTAAGCTGTATGATATATTGTATCTAAGCTGTATGATATATTGTATCTAAGCTGTATGATATATTGTATCTAAACTGTATGATATATTGTGTCTAAGCTGCAGAAGGGAATGTATGTATGGAATATGTGTGAATGTGAAGGCATTAATCTGGTGTGATGTGTGTCCGGGGAAGTCCATGACTTACCATGTCCTTTCTTCATGACCTCTAAGTGAGCACATGAATCCACCTACAGTTTATATGAACTAACTCCCCAATGAAACAGAAGCACAATACCCTCTGCCAGAAATTATATGCACATGGATTTGCTGCAGAATAGTACAGGGTGTCTGCATATGTAGTGGGTTATATACTTGGATATAGTTTATGGAGTATGCCAGTGTTAAGTTAATATAAACATTTTTTTAAACTTGGTTTCAGAAGATCTATTTTCACAAATACGTCCTGCATCTACTTCATTGGTATGGTATGCTGTAAAATCTGAACAATTTATTTATTTAACATTTGTTTACTGGGAAAATCCAACTTGAAACAAAGCCAATTTTCAATGGAGGCCTGGGGAGGATTGCTCCAGATGCATGTCTTTGTTATGTGGGAGGAAACAGGAGTACCCTGAGGAAACCCACACAAATTCAAGGAGGACATGCAGACTCCACATAGAAGGAACCCCAGCCAAGAATCAAACTGGAGAACCTCTTGCTGTGAGGTGACAACGCTACTGCTGCACCACTGCACTGTCCGTTTATACACACATATAAGGGATACTTTATAAGCATGCTGTTTTTACTGAAGCACATGGCATTTGAGTTACCTGATGAAATAAATAAATGAATACTGTTATGAGGCAGCAATATCTTTTTGTATGATACATGACTATGTCTTCAGCTAACTTGTTTTAATATGTAATTTTTTTATTTGGAAAGAAATAACTGACTTGATATGCTGCATAGTAACGTAAGGCAGCAACTTCCTGAAAACCATTAATACACAGAGAACTAGATTACATTAGTACAACTTGTGTTCACACACTCTGCATTTTTTTAATTGCATTATTTTGCTCTCCACTGCCTACTGGCCACCAGCTCGCCATGATCAATTAGCCCACTGTTTCCAGCACATTCATTCCGTGTGAGGCTACTGTTCTGGCAACCAATAGGGGATTTTTTGTGAATGTAGGCTAACCTCACCACCTGTTGATGACATGAGTCATACATCACTAAAGAGGGGACCCCCTATGCCCCATAATACTGAGGTGTGTCTACTCCTTGACATGCCTCCACAAGGGGTACCACACTGGCTAAGGTGGAGCCACCCATATGGAAGTCACTCGTGTCTCATCCACCCCTGCCTGATTCTTGCAGCTTCCTGCATTGCTGACTGATCTCGAGTCATTTGGCTCTCAGTCCAGATTTTTTCCCTCTGTGCCAGAGATCTGCACTAGGCTCTGCAACTTTAATCCCATCAGGGTCTCGACTATCCTCTGGACACAGACTGTGCTGCGTGGTGGGTCTTATCTGGTTACAAATACTAACAAAACCATACACTTATTTTTATTTAAATTGGAAAAACTAACTTTGACTTACAGTCGATTTCTTTTGTTTGAAAGGATTACCATAACTAGTTCCTTCTCTCATAGTGCCGTCCTCTCATTGTGCACAGTATTCATGCCTGTGAAAGCGCTAGAATTAACCTATTGCCTCAGGCAAGTTTTCTGCTTTGTTTTCATTCTCCTAGAGTCCCTTAGAATGGTGGAAGAATGCATTGTTTTACATAATAGAGTACCCAGTATATTGACAATAGGTTGTGGGACATCCTTCTGCATGGCTCTACCATGATGGTTGCTCATTTTATTTGATGGTTGCTCATTTTATAAGCAAAGTATACAGTAAGATCGTGATACTCCCATTCTGGTTTGTCTGTCTCGACTTTATTTTTTACATTTCTCAGTGGCTAATCTTTGCTCTGGGTAATGCATCTACCAATGGAATTAACCAACTCATGAAGCTAAGCCTCTCTATTTCCTGAAATAAGAAAACCTGGCAGTGATGTTGAATTGACTTTCTCACTGCATGGACAGTCCATCAATGGCAAAAGTCCATGTCTGGGTGTAAATTTTCTTCACTTTGGCGAGGCACCATGTCTTTGATTCTTGAAACGTTCTACAATGTTATGCCTTAAATCTCAGATGACTTTTTATTAATGATCTATGTGCATGTGTTTCTTGCATAGACTGATACAGAAACAATTCAGAGCCTGTTATGTTCTTCTGAACACAGCAAACTGAAATCTGCTAATAATTTGTCATAAGTTTTAATTCTGAAGTGCATTATTATTCTATTACTTCTGTGCTGCATGTACTCAAGCAGTCCATCATCTTTGCTGGGCAACATATGTTGCTACAAAATATATACCAAAAAGGTGAGCCAAATGATGAAGTGGAGTATAACAAAAACAATCCAAGTAGAAAAGAAAAAAGCAAACTCCACAACGCTGAATAAATTAAACGAAAATAAAACAAAGCTTTCAGACAATAAGTCCTTCTTCAGTGTTTATAAACTTTCACAAAAATAATGGTTCTTTTATACATTACAAACCTCATAATATGACACAGCACAAACCTATCACAAAACATCAATTAAGAAACTTAAAATTCAATGCAACGTTTTCTAAAAACGTCGGTAGACATTAGCTGTAATGATAATGATGTAATGCCCGCATTTTGCTAATGCACTTGTTGCTGCTTAATTTTTAATATTGGTTTTAATGTTCCCTACTTATTTAAACCAGGATAAACATCAGCCTGTGATCGAATGATCCACTCATATTCGTTTGTATCTAACTTGTTAACCAAGTCACCTCGTCTAATACTTGGTAATAATGTATCCATAACTCGAAAAGAAAACTGATGGGAATCATTTGTTTCCTGTACATGTTGGGCCAAGGAATTTGTGATAACTTTTCTACGTATATCTGATCTACGCTCTATAATTCTATCATGTGACCTTCTTGCAGATTTCCAACATAAAAACATGAACATTGCTGGCATGTGGCCAGATAAATCACATAGCAAGTATTACAAGTGGCTGTACAATGAAATATAAATTTCTTTCCATTCAAAGGTTGTACAAATTCAATAGATTGAATAATGCTGGAACAACAAGAACGTTTATTAGGAAGCCATTTTTCATGGCCAGGTGTGGCCTTTAAAATATTGCATGCTAGGCATATCTTCAAGGGCATTCCAAGGAGCCAATACCTACGAGCAAGCAGGTTGAATACTAAACGTGAGGTTTGTTGTAAACAGTTGCAGGATATGATAGATGAGTTCCTAATGAGGGGCTATAATCCGAATGATTTAGAAATGAGGTAATGGCAGCAAGAGATGCAGCGGGTAAACCTTATTTTTCTAGTCATGGTAGTATTAATTCTGATATAGCTTGTCCTGACTCAAGTAAATCCTTGAGGTATTTAATGACTTATAGTAGGACAAATTATTATTAGTAATGTGCATATTTTAAAGGCCATACCTGGCCATGATTACATCATTATCATTACTGCTAATGTCTATCGACGTTTTTAGAAAACGTTGCATTAAATTTTAAATTTCTTAACTGATGTTTTTTAATTGATGTTTTGTGATAGGTTTGTGCTGTGTCATATTATAAAGTTTTTAATGTATAAAAGAGCCATTATGTTTGTGAAAGTTTATGAACACTGAAGAAGGACTTATTGTCTGAAAGCTTTCTTTTATTTTCTTTAAATTTATTCAGCATTGTGGAGTTTGCTTTTTTTCTTTTCAGCTGCCATGGTTCTGAACTATTAATTCATAAGGTGTCTGCAGTTTTGTGTACCTCTGTCCAGGTATTACAGGATAAAAATGAATGTTTTCTATAGGAGCCTGAAACTGAGTAAAGCATATGACTATATCGTGGAAAAAGGCAATGAAGATAATAGGAAGTCAGTTACATCAGGATGAAGAAAACAGAAAACTAATGTCCTAACACAATTTCCTTCATGGGAGTTATCAATCTGTGCTAACTGGAAGAGGCAGAAAATGCTGCTTCTCTGCCCTTATATAAACTAAACTAGCACAGTTTCAGTTTATATGTTTTAGATTAGCTTATGGTTAATTTTTTCCCATTTTGTGTATTAGCATAAGGACTTCAAAGTTTTCAGGTAAGCAGGTTTTCTTCTAAAGTGTAAAGACATTTACTGAGCTGTGATAAAAGAGACCCACACCTTTTGGATGAAGCTCATGTCAGTCGAATCAGAAGTACATTGCGCATTTTTGTTGATTAACATTTTAATTGATCACAAGGCACTGAAACATCAGAGTAACGCAACACAGGGATTAAGGGAGTTTTCCCTTAAACACTGTGTTATGTGTTGTCAAAGTATATATATATATATATATATATATATATATATATATATATATATATATATATATATATATATATATATATATATATATATATATATATATATATATATATATATAGATATGCTTGTGTATAATATGTGCGACATTACCTGTACCATATCTGGTAACGCCAATATCTCAACATCGAATCTCACAATGCTGGAAACCCAAAACATCATGACACACTGAATCCCAAAAGTCCCCATTGCTCTTGACCCAGAAACAGGTGCTAACGTGGGTCACAAAAGGGGGAGAGTCTAGGAGTTCAGAATACTGTGTTTATGGCTTTGTGAGTTTCATCGTTGTGATGTTGGTATTGCCAGATTTGGTACAAATAATTCAAGCATTTGACTGACAACCTACTGAGGTGCTTTCTGTGCAGAGTCTGCATGTCTTCCCTGTGTTCATGTGGGATTTCTCCAGGTGTTCCATTTTCCTCCCACATTCCAAAGACATGAAGTAGATGGATTGCACAGTAAATTGGTCATAGGTAACAGTGTGCATGTGAGTGTGGTGTGCCTGATGCCATGTGGGAACATGGGAGGAGGGTTTGGAGCCAGGCTAGAAACCCAGCCCTGTAAAATTTGTAACTGCTACAGAAGCAATGAGTGCTGGAGAGCGCTTACTGCCCAATGTGCTGATTGGCATGTGAATAGACAGAGAGAGAGAGAGAGAGAGAGAGATGTGTGTGTGTGTGTGTGTGTGTGTGTGTGTGTGTGTGTATATATATATATATATATATATATATATATACATACATATATATATATATATATATATATATATATATATATATATATATACATTTACACACACACACACACACACACACACACACACACACACACACACACACACACACACACACACACACACACACACACACACACACACACACACACACACACATGTATATAAAAATATATAAATAAAACTGGATTAGCCTGACAGTGTAACACCCATTCACAGAGCAAACTTGGAGAAAGATAGTCCATTATCACATTACCATAAATAATGAAGCACAAACCATACATAGTGCATGCACAGTCAATGAAAAACTGATATAATTTTCTTACAAGTAAGTTAGTAAGGGGACAGTATAGAACGAATGGTACACATACCAGGTAGATTTAGGAAGCAGTTGTAATAGGCCATGTGAATTAAAGCAGATGTCAGTAAAAGGTTATAAAGTTAATGAATATTGATAAAAATCATATTTTCAGATTTTCAGATAAATATGAAATAAGAAACGCTTTGGTAATAGTACTGATATCCAATTTTATCATATTATACAAACGTAGTGATATTTTTTACATTGTTACTGAATTAAATGTTTTCAAGCATGTGAAACATAGATAACTCAAATATGGAGCACCATCCTAATTTCAAAGGGAGAACACCAATAAAACATTTTTCTTTGTATGAGGATTGGCATGTATATTTAAATGTATCAGTCTATCTAGCCATCTATTTATCTATCTATCTATCTATCTATCTATCTATCTATCTATCTATCTATCTATCTATATATCTCTCTATCTTTATCTTCTTAGTGAATTTTCTTATTCAGATTATTGACTTAAGTTTCTAGTCAAAGCATTTGCATAGATCTGGAAGAAGTACAACATAAATAAGCGAATTGCTGCTGATTATTTAAAATGAGAAAATGAAATACAATTCTGGCAGTATAAATTACCTTTTTCTTTGCTAAGATAATTAATGTAAGCTAATACAATTTTTATTAACGGTACCAGTGATATATTTAATTTATATGGCACCCCTTAGAGTGCCTTGGATAAATATGAATGCATAATTTATGAAACACGATTACTAATATTCACTAATGGTTTTGGAAGCCTCTAATGAGCTTCTGTTCAACTGTGAAAGTAAATTTTGATTTGCATGATGAAATGTAATTATACTGTCATTTCTTACCTTTTTTTCATTTTCAGGTCATGGTAGGTTACACACATATATATATATATATATATATATATATATATATATATATATATATATATATATTATGAAACATTATTACAAAATCATTTATGGAGTGTGGGACTATTTTATTTCATTGTTTTTTAGTAGTCTAAACTATAAAGCTTAATCTCTGGTGTTATGCCTTTGTCTCTTTAAATTGTGTATTTCTTCTCTCTGGAGCTTGATATTTAATAGGACAGATAATAAGGTTAGATCAAAAAATGGGAGCCTAAATGCCTAGTAGTCGACTGTGTCTTCTCTGTATATTGACTAGAAATTCCTCATTATCATCAATTGGTAGTTTACAACTCATTTCAGAGTAAGAATGTGCGTGAAAATGATGATTGCACCAGGATGAGAGGCACGAGCTTTACAAAAAGAACAGTGATACAGTCTGCACTAGCTGGATCTTAAATACAGAAAGTGCTAAAGCTTACAGCTGGGGAAAGAGAAGAAACAGAAGAAATGGTGTAATCTGCTTTAGCTTAAAACATCTGAGGAAGTTGCAGACCTTGGGTTTATCATTGCTCATTCAGCACAAGTTAAAAGAAATAGCACATCACAGATACAACTGACTGTAGCCAGAGTTGTCTAGCAGCACAACACATTCTACAATGCACTCATTTATGGAGGTGCTTCTTGAGTACCACAGTGTCGTGGGTAGCAGAGCAAGATGATGTAAGATATACATATACCCGTGGATAGAAAAACGTGGCACCAAATTATATGCATTTATTAGAAATAATGGTAAAAGACTCATGACAGTTCATTTCTTTAATGGACAATGACATAAGAACAAGGGGGAGCTGTCATTATGTAACAACAACTCATACCAATAAGTACAATAAATTTCATAAACCATTTACTCAAGATGTTCTGAGTTCTGGACACAGTTATAAAAAGGATAATTGATACAAACAGTAACATCCGTATGATGCTTTCTAACAATTAGTAATGTCAATACTACTCCCAGTTATAGTTTAAACAGTTAAGCTGAGTTGCAACTCTCAAGATTAATAGTCTGGGATTGACTCATGCTCCTGATGGAAAGGATGCTGTATTCTCCCTTTGAAAACATTTCCTTTCCTGAGGTATATCAGCTAGTGCTTTGAATGTTTTGTTAGAAACACATTATGCTCAAAATTAGTTAATTGCTTATTTTAAATAACATTTCTTAATCTATCCTTCTGTATTTCACACTTGCTTTATCCAATTCAGGATCAACGGGGCACTGGAGCCCTTGCAAATAGCAGGAATACTATTGTAAAAGATTCTGTACAAGATGCCATTGCACTGCAGAATGTGACACACACACACACACACACACACACGGACATTGTGCACATCACTATTTCACCTATCTGAATACCCCCCCCCCCCAACACACACACATATACATACACACACAAGTAGTGTGATAATGACTATTTTACTTACTCAGTATCCATGGGATGTGGGAGGACACTGGAGTCCCTGGGAAAAAACAGCACAGAGAAGAATATACACATTCCATAGAGAAGGCAAACAAATTGGGGGCTAAAATGGAGGATCATTTGTTGTGGGGAAACAGTGCTAGCTATTGTACCTCTCTGTTGACTAATATTTCTATGGTGATAATTTTTGTCAAAGCTATTACAATATATGTTAAATGGACCAATAAATCTCTTATCTAAGCACATGTGATGAGTATAACAAGACAGAAACAAAGATACACTCAGATGTGAAAACTTAATGTAAAGGCACATTCATAGTAAAAAAAAAACAATTAAATACAATTATGAACAGTATTGGTGGAGTTCTGGCCTATGATCTCTATGTTTTTTTTTTTGGGGGGGGGCACCATTATATTCCTACAGCTAAATATCTGTTAACTTCTTGACATGTGAACATTGACTGCAGACCTTTAAACTCTACCATTTACAATTATTGCAGTAGCCATCTACCTGATACTTTACTAATGTTCCAATTTCTTCATATTTGAACTTATAAAACACAAATGAAAGGTATACTGAACCTGTTCTCTGACAATGAAGTAGATTAAATCTCCATAGAACACTCCAGAATTCCCATTTTACACCATAATTGACTGTGCTCCACTACTAGCCTACCTGCCCCTTGCCTGGAACTGATTATTTTGTCTGAAAAGATATAATAAGTGCATTAAACAGAAAAAAGAAACACTCCTTTATAATGGTTCTAGGAAATAGTCCTCCACCAGGAGCAAGGTTTGGGTTCAAGAATCCACTGTTCACATAGCTGCCTTATCACCATAATGGTAAGACATTACAAAAATTACTAAACATATAAATGATGCTTTGCATGTCTTATTATATTATTTTATGGCTAGTAATGAATGGAAAACATTATGCACAAAATCACTCCTATAAGTGGTTTGTTTGAAGTTACAAAATATGCAGATGGGAGCTAGCAGGATTCAAACCCAGATCATCTCTCAGCTATATAATCAACATCACCTAATGCATTCTATCTATTTGTCTATCTATCTATCTTGCAAGAAAAACTCATCCAAGCTAGAGTTTTCACTGTGTGATACGTTAAACCTCCTGAAATACAGACCCATGAAATATATGCAAATGACCCCCTAAGGAGGACATTAAGTATTTCTGCTATATGACTTCTGAATGTCTGTGACTTTTTACTTTTTAAGTCTTTATGGATACATTCAAGCCAATAAAACCAAACACCACTAGCTGTGGGCACATATGCTTTGGCCTGCTCATGGTGAGGAAGTTCTCCCCAGCCCCTTTTCAGTGTGCACGCCCGCAACACCCTTGATCTGCCTTTATCATTGCAGCTTGGGTTACCTCTCCCAGCTACTGCAACATTGTCAAATAAAACCACTGCTATGGTCCAGTTTCTTCCTAGAATTATTTCAAGCCAAGAATAACACTTTTTAATAAAGATACCCACCAGAAAAGTCTGCATATATGGCTGGATTTTTTACAATTCTTATTATTAGCAAATTTGGTCCTTTAATAGTTATTTTTAAATATTGTGACTGGATGTTTACAATTCCTTTTAATAGCAACTTTGGTACTTTTACTAGTTATTTTTTAAACATTGTTTCAGCTGGCATGCACACCTGAAAGGGCTCTCCACCACCCCAGGCAACTATAGCTTTGTCTCCTGCCACTAGGTGGTGCAACTAACATTATACCTGCTGTATTTGTCCAAAATAAATCTGCCTCCCTATTGGAATTGCTGTAAAGGCTAGTCCCGTTTACGTGGTGTATTTTGTCCCCAAATAGATTTGGCTTCCTTTGTTAATTTGGTGTTTCTGCAGCTGTCTGTGTTTTCTGCCACGACCTCTTCCTTGCTTTTCCTGCATCACTTGCCTTACAGCTCCAAGGTTTCTGCTTCTCACGGATTGTTTATCTTTGCACTCATCTCTAAGTAAATCACAACTAATCCTCAACCCCAAAAAGACATAGCTAATGCTATTTACCAGTAGCAATCACCTACCACCCCTCCTTTCACTATTCTCTCAGCAAACAACACAGTCATCCAACTAGTTGAGCATACAAAACTCCTCGGTCTGACTATTGACAACAAACTCAGATTTGACCAACATATAGCTATCATAATTAAGAAAGTTCACATCAAACTTGGCTCACTGTACAGAAGCAAGCCATTCCTCACTGACAATACCAGACTAGCCATATCCAGAACCTTCCTCCTCTCTACACTCCTTTATGCTTCCCCCTCTTTACCAACTTAAAAAAATCAGACTAAACCAAATTGGAAAGATGCTACAACAAAATTGCTCGCTTCGCAGCCAACCTTCCCCACCAAACCCGCCACTGTATTGCTCTACAAAAATTAAATTGGCTCAAGTTAACTAACCTTCTCCATCTCTACCTACTTAAATTCACACACAATATCATCTTCCATTCTGACAATTGCACATTCTTCAAGGAACTAGTTGTTCCCTACTCATGCCCACGAAGTCTAAGATCTGCAGACAGAAACTTGCTCACAGTAAACAAAGCTAACACTACTCACAGTGAAGCCCTATTCTCAAATCAAACAGACAAATTATGGAGCTCTCTACCCCTCCACCCTCCAAAACACACCTGAATTTACCAATTTCAAACAACTGCTATGTGAACATCTATTCAAAATCTGGCATTGCTCCTGCTCCAGACCTGACTGAGAAGATATCTATAACTCTCTCAATACACTGTCCATGCCTTATCTCATTTTCTCCCTCTCCTTGGTGTTACTACTGCCCACAAAAAAAAAAAAAAAAAAAAAAAAAAAATATATATATATATATCTATATATATATATATATCTATATCTATATATATATATAAGTACATATATATATATATATATATATATATATATATATATATATAGCGCTTATATCACATTATCAAAAGATGAAAATAGTGAACGCTATTTCATCGAACCTAAAATATCTAAACCACATAATATCGAACATTCAGAACAGCAAATTTTTTCCCAAATTTCCGAAATACATACACACAACACAAGCACACCTAAAAAACAGCAATCCCCACACATACACTTAAAATCCTACAACTAACCCTACACTAAACTATACATACACTACTATATATCCACTTACCTTAACCCAAACCCTAACCCTAAGGTCCGTCACTATCGCGCACTCACCTAACTCGCTCCCTAACCCTAACTCACTTAACCCACCCCTAACCCTAATTCACCTAACCTGCGCCTTAACCCTAACTCACCTAACCCACACCCAAACCATAACTCACCTAACCCACGCCCTAATCCTAACAACCACACAATCGCACACTTACCTGAACCCGTCCCGTAAATTTCCATCACAGAGCTGAAAATAGCGAAGTCACAGAACAGGCCAACTGAATTCTTTCCCTAGGAAAGAATTTGGTGTTCTGTAGCTTCGCTATTTTTAGTGTTCATTCAAAACAGGTCGATATTAGAACATTCGAAGTTTTAGAATTTCGATGTTCTGATATTTATTTATTTATTTTTTTTTATTTATTTAACATTTGTTGACCAGGAATGTCCGACTAGGTTCCACAGAGCCTGTTTTCAGCAGAGGCCTGGGGAGAAATGCTCCAGATGCATGTCTTTGGAATGTGAGAGGAAACCGGAGTACCCGGAGGAAACCCACGCGAACACAGGGAGAACATGCAAACTCCACACAGAAGGCTCCCCAGCCGAGAATCAAACCAGAGAACTTCTTGCTGTGAGGTGACAATGTTAACCACTGCCGCCCACACACACACACACACACACATATATATATATATATATATATATATATATATATATATATATATATATATATATATACATCTAAAGGAAATCTTATTTGTTCATTTGTTCATAAGACCCAATCCTCCAAAGGCAGACGTCCTGTGTCTGGTGGACCCCAGCCATAAACAAACTATACAATAGAAGGAGGAAGCTACTAAATGATAGAGCAAAATCCCAAAAAGGGAAGGCAGCAAAAAACTACGGGCACTCATAAAATTGTCTAAGGCCAGCTTTGAGAGAAAAATTGCACAGGACACTAAGGATAATCACAAGGCTTTCTTTAGTTATGTTAGGAACCTGGGTGGTAATTCCCAGATATGCTCAGAATTAGTCCAAAATGACAAAAAATACACTGAACCCACAGACATTGCCAACATCCTAGATGACAGGTTCAGCGCAAACTTCTCCCCCCCCCTCCCCACCAAAAGGGCAAATATCTATCCCAGCAGAGTGCTGCCCCCCTGACATCTCAGATGCTCAGGTAAGAGCCGCCCTCTCCAAAGCAAAAAACACAGCATCAATGGGACCAGACGGTGTCCCTGGCTGCGTCCTACATGAACTCCAAGAAGAGCTAAACCCAAACATAAAACTACTGTTCAATCTCAGCCTTACTACAGGATATGTGCCCAAAGAGTGGCGTACAGCAACAGTGGTCCCTCTCCATAAAGGTGGTGCCTCAACGGATCCTAGAAACTATCGCCCCATAAGCCTGACTAGCTTGGTCTGCAAAGCTATGGAAAGGATCATCATGGACCTCATAAATAAAGATATTGGGGACCTACAGACACTGGATCCTACCCAGTTCGGCTTTGTTAAGGGCAGATCCTGCCTCTTAAACCTGGTTGATTTATTTGAAACAGTCACCAAGGCGATTGACGAGGGGAAGGTGGTCCACACAGCCTACCTGGACCTCGCAAAAGCCATCGATACAGTACCTCACTTGGGCATTATAGATAAGCTCACCAGCTTAAATATAAACCCCTATGTCATTAGATGGATTGCAAACTGGCTCAAGGACAGAACCCACATGGTTAGAATTGCTGGAGCCATGTCAGACTCCAAACCAGTTACAAGTGGTATCCCACAAGGCTCAGTCCTGGGACCTCTCTTGTTCGGTATATATTTCTCGGAGGTACAGGCCAACATGGAAGGACTGTGGCTGACCAAGTTCGCAGATGACTGCAAACTGGGTGCCATAATCGACTCTCCAGCCGACACAAGCATCCTCCAAAAGGGCCTCATAGAAACTGACAACTGGTGCCAGAGCCATGGCCTCAAGCTAAATGCCAAAAAGTGCATAGTCATCCCCTTTGGCAAAAACAAAGTACCCACAAATTACCACATAGGTGGTAATCCATTAAGTACAGAAGAAGTAATTAGGGACCTGGGGATCCAAGTTGATAGCAATCTCTCATTTGACAACCACGTGGCCAAAGTGGTTAGAAAAACATTGTATATAGCCCACCTAATCATGAAGGGATTCACATCTAGATCAGGGGAGGTCATCATGCCTCTTTACTCATCCCTCATCAGGCCCATAATTGAGTACAATGCCCCGTTTGGGATGTACCTTACCAGACACCTGCAGCAACTGGAAAGACCCCAAAAGTACCTCACCAAGAGGATCAAAGGGCTCAAACAGATGCCATATGCTGCCCGGTTAAAGAAACTCCAGCTCTACTCAGTGGCATACCGCCTGTTCAGAGGCGATCTGTGCCTGACATATAAAGCCATGTCCAACCCGGAATTAATGGACATGCTGCACCTCAGAAAATCCAAATCCCATCGAGCTATGCCGAGAGACTTGAACCTCAGCACTGAAATAAATAGGACATGCTGGAGGGACAGATTCATAACCCAGAGGCTCCCTTCACTCTGGAATAAAATCCCAGTCCAGGTTAGGTAGAGTCCCTCATTGACTCTCTTCAAGAGGAATCTTGATGAGTGGATGGGAGATCGTAGGTTTACCCCGGGTATCACTTCTGTGTCACTGTTAGACAGAGGCACAGTATACTAACCTCGAAAAAGGGCATAGCAAAATAAATTTAAAATGGGTGGCGAAAGCCAAACACATTCTGGCTAGGCTTATAAATGCCCTAGGGCAGATAGCCTAGTATGAACCTATGAACCTATAACTATTATTTAATATGTACACAGTACTAATTTTTATTATTCTTGCAGTGACCTTTTTTTTTGAACTTGTATCTACTAGAAAACAGTATTGAATACTTCTTTGTATAGACTAACTGGGTGATGTGTATTCTGCATCTTGCTATATGTATACTGTTGTACTATCCAATTATTGTATTTTACTTTCTGTGGAGCTTTCCCCCCCGGGCCTCCTCGGAAAACAAGCTTGTGGCCCAGTTGGACTTTCCCGCTAAACAGATTAAATAAATCAATATGAATATGTATATATATAGTTCCCCTTTAGAAGGTCAAACATCTGAAATCTCTAAATTCATATGGTTTGACCATATGCTCAAAATTCCAGAAGCACGACCTTCTGAATGGGGATCGGCATACAGCGCAGACCGGGATATTTCCTTTTCTGCGCTGTAGTGCAATCTTGGAGTTAGAATAAATAAGTAGCAGGGGGTGTGGGGGGTGCAGGGGGGACTTGCCCCCCTGCTGAAAACATTGTTTTGTGTTTTGTTGGGTTTTTTTTAGTTCCCTTTCAGAAGATTGAGCTTCTGAAATTCGAGCATATGGCTTCAGCCATATGAATTTCGAGATTTCAGCCATTCGACCTTCTAAAGGGGAACTATATATATATATATATATATATATATATATATATATATATATATATATAAAAGTCCCCTTCAAAACATCGACTTACCAGAATATCAAATTCTGCTTCATTGAGATGACTTTGCAGAATCTTAACTGCATTGAATCCCAGAACAGCGAAAACCAACCCCAGGAAAAGAACCACTAGGCCACCATGGTGAACCTTGCCCTTTCTCCACTGTAGTGTGATCTTGGAGTTGGCATACTGAGTTGTGGGAGTGCATGGGTGGAGCCCCCCACATCTGGGGTGGGGGTTGAAGCTCCTCACTTGGAGGGCTTTCTTGTTTTGCTGTTTGTTGTTTTGCCCTGGCGGTCAAGTGGTTGTTTACCCAGGGTTAGTTTTCGTTGTTTCAAGAGTTTGATGTATGTAGTGACGATTCAGCAAAGTCGTCTTGATGAAGCAGGATTTGATATTCTGGTAAGCTGATTTTTTTGAAGGGGACCCATATCTCTCTCTCTAAAAATATATATATATATATATATATATATATATATATATATATATATATATATATATATATATATATATATATACATACATATATATATAGTGCTATTAGTGATAAAGTACCATAAATCCATATAACTCTTTAAGCTAAATAACTTATTTAACAGCTTCAAATCTTAGAGCAAAAATGACTAATGCAGATTTTTAAGAATTAAGAAGTAGGCAAGGTGTGCAAGTGATTTATATGGAGACATTTCACCAGGTATAATGAAACACTGAGTGCTTTGAGTCATAAAATTTCTCCTTGCTGCATGTCATTGTAGAGTGAATAAAATAATCAAACTCTTAATGGCAGGGACAGAAGCTTTAGAGCACAGGTAGAATGTAATTGCCCTTATCTAATTCTGCAACTTTAGCATAACATAATTAACTGGCCTGCACTGATTTTTTACCTAGCATATTTTATTATTTTTTTTTACTACAGTCATGCATTTCAGCATATGTAATCCTGACAGCATATTCCCTTTTGTGTCTAACAGTAAGAATTTTAGTATTATGGTTTGGGTGATAATATAGGACGGCCACGGTGGTGCACCAGTTAGTGTTGCTGCCTCACAGCAAGAGGTTCTCTGGTTCGATTCTCGGCTGGGGTGTCTTTTGTGCGTTGTCTGCATGTCCTCCCTGTGGTCGCGTGGGTTTCCTCCAGGTGCTCCGGTTTCCTCCCACATCCCAAAGACATGCTGTAGGTGGATTGGACACTCTAAATTGGCCCTAGGTGTGTGTGTGTGCCTTCTGTGGAAGGTTGAGTGCCGGGCTGGCAACTCGACACTGTAAAACTCCACTGCCAGTCATGAGCGGGCAGGTGATCCTCTGTGGCGACCCCTAACCGGGAAAAGCCGAAAGAAGAAGAAGAAGAAGGTTTGGGTGATAATATGCAATGTCTGAGGTCTTATGTTTCCCTGTAACTTTACTGACTTTAATGAATTTATAACACATTTCATTATTCCTTATTATTTATTATTTGTAGTGTTTGATAGCTTACTGAAAGATGAAGCAAAGTATTTTAAAGGTACTTGCAGTTTATTAATCCTTATGCCTAAACTTAAGTTATGATTGTAACAGAGGTAATCAATCATACATGTAAAATCAAAATATGTGAATAAAAAGCAATTTGTTTAATTTTTCTGAAATGTTTAATCTGCAGGCAAACCAGAGTATGTGAGGTTCAATTATTATGAAAGTTTTCCATGACCACAATAACTGTTACAGCTTGGGGTGCAGATGTTCTTTAAGATAAGGGTGGTCAGTATGAGGAAATCTTGAAAGTAAAAAGAAAAAAAAAGCAATTATATGTAACGTATTTTGTAGTAACATACCATTAGTAGAGAGTAGAAAGTATGCAGCATTTTGCTGTGGAAGCCATCTGATTTTGTTAATCTTTTCTTCAATCTCTAAACTCTTCAGATAATCAAACTCAGGCTCGTGGCTTTGAAAGGTACTGTAAACATTGTATTCACCTCTACGATGAGGCTGGTTCTTACTCTACAAATAAAGCAAAAGTAAGGTGGTTTACTCAGTGAATATATACATCTTCCACAGTAGAACAAGGTAACTTTGCATAGAGTTTTCAGGCATGATTGCCCTTTTCAGCTTCAAAAGCAGCAGTGCTCTGAAAAAACAAAAACATGATTTTGCTTAATGCAAAACATCCGACTTCAGTGAAATGCACAATGATAACACCGATCCAATGCAATAATCCATGACATTTCAGACCGTGTCATGCTCAATAAACTGCAAAACACATAAGAAGAGTTATGGACTAGCGTTTCTTATTAAATAGTATGCCACATACTTTTGTGCCTTTGAAGAAGTAAAATGCAAATTAAAATACTCATTCTCCATTTTAGTTTAGAAATCACAGCAGGCATTAATCTTCTTTATTTTCCTGCTACTGATATACTAGCTTAAAGATCATGTTTAAAGTAAGAAAACAAAGTTTTATTTTTACATAAAAAGTGTCTGAATGGATCCTTCTGTATGTGAACACACTGTTATGTAAAAATAAAACTTTGTTTCAGGCCACTTTTTAATAAATTAACATGTAAACATTTTCCAATCATAGAAGTGTAAACTAGATACGTTGTATTAATAAGAAGGCAGAACGGGCATCCATCAGTTTTGGGGCAAGTATAATTAGAATGGATTAGTGTAAGTAAATGCTTGTGAAACTATTATTTAATTGCCAACCTGTTAATTTCACAGTTTGGGGATAAAAAAATAAAGTGAATTTTTTTTCCAAACTGTTAATTTAACAGGTTGGCAATTAAATAATAGTTTCACAAGCATTTACTTACACTAATCCATTCTAATCTCTAATTATACGGTCCCCCAAAGTGACGTAAATGCCTCCAGGAGGTATAGCAATATTAATGCGATAAATACCGAATGCCTAGTTTACACTGATGTGATCAGAAGTTTTTTAAATGTTAATTTATTAAAAAAGTAGCTTGAAACAAGAATGTGATTAGAGGGAACACTTCTTAATGTAAAAATAAAACTTTATTTTTTCACTTTGGACATGATCTTTAAAAGCAAGCTCCATTTTTGGGGGTGCTATAAGTAGCAACATATTGAACCCATATCGTTATCTTCATCGCTGTTACTATAACTTTTATTTAAATGACAAAAACATGTTATACTATTTTAATCTTGCAAAAGAGGATTAATAAAACAGTTTTCCAGCAGCCACACCCAAGCTGTTGAAACAAAAAGTGTTCAGGTATGTCTCCGATGCTTGTAACCTTTCGTACTCTTTTCTAAAGAATGCTTTCTGTTTCTTTTGAACATTATGTATCATTCAGTATAACAAGTCCACTTTCAAGGCCTGATTTTGTAAGATACCTAAGCTGGGGTTAATGTGCGTGGTATCTCACTATAGTACTGCTGAAGTTGTGAAAAGGACTTTACTTCCAGTGGCAGTAAACTTGTTACTTTGATCTTCTCTGGTGTGATTTAAAGCCCCATCTGCAAAGGGAAATAGAAATCTCATTACAAGTATTTCATTACATCACTTCGTTTTAGTGTGACAAAGTCTGACCTCTACCCCTCTTATTAATTTTTGACTGACAATCGTTCATTTAGGGAATACTTTGACCTCAATTTTTAAGAGTCAATCAGATAGTAAAGAGGTTTGTAATGCATTTTAATGGACCATTATAGCCTCATCTCTTGTATGTTCTTCCCAGTCCTATAACATTTGAATAAATCTGGATGTTGCATTTGCATGAAGTGTGTGTCGTGATGACACAGTACCAGAGAGTGACATAGAAACTGAATCAGAAAGACAGCCAGATTGTGCAATGCTAGTGTGTGTGTGTGTGTGTGGTAAATAGGCAATGTTACATGAAAGGCAAACAGATTGTTGTTGCATTATTTATAAAAGATGATGTTAGCATGCAAAGCTAATACTGCTGCAGGTTGCAGAGATTACAGATTTCTGTTCTGCATTCCACTAAGGCTGAAAGAAGGCCTAATTTCTGACAAAATAAATGCATGGCAAATAAGGAGTGATGAAGTGAATGCCACATAAGTAACATGGCAAAGGATTTTATCATAGTCTTGAAAAGGAATAAAGATTTTAGTAAAAAAAATAGCAACAGGCAATGATATTACTACAGATTTTGAAGTAAATGAAGGAAGTGGCAGCAAAATACATCAAGACAAAAAGGATACATTTTATGACGTCTAAAATGATGCTCTCTCCAGATGGCAGGAAGGCAAAGCAGGAGAAATACATGCATAAACTTTAGAAAGTGCAGAACAAGGGATAGCATAATATAACAAGATATATATAGTTCTGGATGTGAAGGAATGAATACTTTCATAGGTAATTACTAGGCTGTTGATCTATGAGGATCTTAAGAAGCATTCCTTTACATTCCCATGGTAGGTTTTAGCCCTTATATTTTGCATAAGAATAACCCAGATGTGAGCAGAACAAGTATGTATTGGCACATTTACTTGTTACCCCTGTGCATGATAGATACTTCTGTTAAACCGGGGTGAGTATACAGTTTCACAGAATTATAAAGTAAAGAATGGTAGATGGATACCACATCCTCACTTTCTACTATAATCAAATGTTGGCATAACTGCCTGTCCTTAAGAATATGTACTTTTATTTGTATTATTTCACCTTTATTAAAATATTATTTAGATGCAAAGTTATCTGGTTATCAGTTTCAGGCAATTATGCAATGCATGTACTTTCATTTTATTCACTGTCATTCAGTGTTTTCTTATGCAACATATTTTCAATTTTCACTTTTTGTTGACATACAGCATTTCCATTATAATGTTTCTTTTTCTGGCTTATTAAATTACTGTATCTCTAATCTCTGTCCGTGCAACAGCAGCATTCTTCTTTGATTGTATTGTTATCATGGCAGTTGTTAATTCTAAAACTTCTATACATTAACACTACTTTTAAAGTGACAATATATTCACCACACTATCTATATTAATTTTCCTTTCTTACAATTAGTCTGCTTTTTTTTTAGCTTTCTCTGTTCACCAGCATTTTGCTCACTCAGCTGTTTATTTCCTTTACGTAACAGCTATAATATAAGGCATGCTACAGAGGAATCCAGTTCAAGAAGAGCCTCTACCCTCAACACCAGAGATTCGTTATAATTTAACAATTGCTTCGGTAAGAGTGTACAAAATATCCCTAATTTCTATGCAGTGCTGTGCTTTTTTGTTGCAGTAAGTGTGGCTGTTGTTGGAAGATCTGAAAAGCTGATGCGGAGTCCCTTTGGCTACAGTCATATACTTCCCATCCTGAGATCACTCTGTGACCCAAAACCCCTAGACACAAACTGGAAGCAGGTAGCATCCACTTTCAGCCCTGTTCTGTGTGTCTGGGATGGTCAGTACAGATGGCACTCTTGCCCCGCTTGTTTTTTTGCTAGCAGCAGTTGTGCTGTCAGTCCTCTCCTCAGTCCTGTTTAGCATGGTTTAGTGGATCACCCTCACTGTCAGTGTATCCCCCAACATCCCACTCTTTGCATTACTGATGATACAGACCTCATACCCCTTGTCTTTTCTTTCAGTAAGTAGATCTCCCTTGTCTATTGCTTGTTAAGGACCAAAGTCTCCCGTTAGTGTCGTTGGCGATGCTTGCAGTGATCAGAGTCTCCCACCTACTTACTCTTCCGTACTCAAAAACAACCCCAAGCTCAGATAAATGGTCAAAATAATCAAAACACAAGAGCCATAAATGAAAAGAATGCTGACCACATATCTTCCGGTTAATCTGAATGCTTTTGTCTCACATTTATTAGAGACTTCTTTGGAATACAGACAGTGCTGTACAAATCTTTAAATAGCCATATAAACCGTGTTATCTAAGTCATGGAACCAATAAATCATGTGAATAAACACATAAAGATACAAACCAAATCAAATATACAAAAACGCATGAAATCGCATACCAAGCAAAAAGTGTCTTTATGTTTTGACAGCCTTCATTTTTAAAACACAGTTAATTCATATGTCATCATTTTAAACCCAGAAATATCCCATAATTTAATCTCAATTGCCACAGCAACTCCCTGTATTCATCATATTTGTCCAGTTTCCACCTTGTACTGGAGAAGGAACTTGTCCCAATATGAAAAATATGAACTTTTTGAAACTGATAGATTGTTGTGAAGGTTTAGGTTTTTTATACTATAATTACACTCATAAGTCCTTTGTTTGAGTGGGCATTCTGTCTTTCCCACATAGAAACTATCACAAGATATACACATGGTGATATTAGTTGTGTGATGCGCTGTGGATCGCCTTTCATTGTGGTTTTATCTGCTTGCACACCCAAGACAGACTACAAGGCAGAACTTCAATACTCCAAGGCTCAACTCAAAGTACAAACATAGAAATGTAAGCTGATTTCTCATAGACTAATTCGCAGATTACAGTATATCAGAGAATTTCCCTTACTACAGCTAACAGTAATCTCAGAGTTAGTATATGTATGCCACATGGTTGTGGGGTGAGCTTTAATACAATTGCAGCTACTTTTACTTTTTTTTTAAAGTTGTGCATGCATGTTTGCAGTTTTGAGCATAGAACAGTACATGTCAAACTTTAGTCATGCAGACTTGGTACATGTTGCTCTTCCTGACTTTGCTTTTCTACACCTCAGAAATAGCTTTTTCCTCCCTTCTTGACAGAGTCTGTTAAGCATAAAACATTATCTATGTACCATCTGCTGGTATCTCCTTGAGTGCCACTAGCCTAGCAAATGCTAATGAAACAGCAGGACTCTGAACCTAAAGCAAGCATGCTGGGTCTTTGTGGAAAGGATCTCCTGTCCCACTAGATCCACACTGTTGCACTGTCTGCCACAAAATGATGGTGAACATCTGGCCCCAGCATTACAGATCCCTGCTGTCATTGCTGGCTAATGCAACATACAGCTCTTCTTTCATACATGCCTGGATCCAACAATACACATACCCATATCTCACACTTGGCCCCAACAACACCCCTGTCTCACACCTGGCCCCAGCACTACACATTTCCTGTTTCACACCTGACCCCAGCAGTGCACAACTACAGCCTCACACCTGGCCTGAGGAGTACCTACTCCAGGTCTCACACTTGGATCTGGCAGTATACAACCTGTATCTCAAACGTGACTCAGTGGTACACATCCCCTGTCTCATGCCTGACTCTAGCATACATTACGTCTGTCTCACACAGGCCCCACCAAAACATAATCGCTGCCTCTCACTTAACCCAGCAGTACACAGCCCATGTTTCACACCAGGCCTCATTAGTACACATTATTATGTTTTTCTAAATCTGGCACAATGTCCGAAGCACATAAGATTGTTTATTTACAACCCATTATGCAGTAATATCTACAACTGTGAAACGAGGAAGAAATCCCTTATAACTTATTGCATGACACTATAGTGATTTTATTGTGCATTTTATGAATTTTGGTGTTGCAGTACCACTGCATACTACTGTGCAGTAATTATTAAGTGATACATACCTTAATCTGAGTGCTTCAAAATGATCACAAATCACACCCCTTGTAACATGATTCACTTTGTGCAGATGTTAAGGTGATTTTGGAGTTGGAATTGATTAGCTGTTTTTCCACTTTGTTGATGTAAAGCCCATCATATGCATGAATGGTCTCATGGCAAGAATATTTTACTGACTTCTTTGTGTTATGCCTGCTGTATCTGGAATGATGTTCCTATGTGATCTCATTCTTTTTATAGTGGATTGTTTCTAATCATACTTTGCCACACTGATATTAGACTCCTTCTATGCCAACGCTATTTTCTCACAATTGAGCTTCCTGTGTAACATTAATGAGCAATATGATAAATTTGATGCTAAAGTTACACACGTGATTAATGTTAATACACACAGAATATGGGCCTGAATTTACTGTCAACAGCATTGAGTTGCAGACTGTGAGATCTGATTAAATCTTTTAACTTCCCACTGCTCCAATATTATTCTTGAAAAGCAGTCTTACATAAGAAGTTCTCTTTATTTATTTACTTGGAAATTATGTTTACCTGAATATGGACACAGTCTATTGTTCATTGCCAAATGCTAGCTGAACTCCAAGAATTGGTTGTGGCATAAATAATGCTTTTGAGTTTTATATTTTCTTACAACTTGGAATCATTTTTGTTATTTCTTAAATTTTACCATTTTATCTAGATGACATTTTCATAGAAGACCTACAGCCTGAAAACAGCAAATATTATTAAAAAAAGTTCCAATATTTCTTTGTAATATTTTCAGATGTGAGTATGTATCATATAAAAAATACACATTTATGCTAGAACTGACCAGTAACGCAATAAACAGTAGTTTTGTGTTATGTATTTTTGCCATCTTTTGATAATGGGCCAGAAATAATTCCACTTATCAAAAAATGCTGATCGCCATGGGATTTACATCTGGCTAAGGCCAGCTTCGAGAGAAAAATTGCACAGGACACTAAGGATAATCACAAGGCTTTCTTTAGTTATGTTAGGAACCTGGGTGGTAATTCCCAGATATGCTCAGAAAAAAAATACACTGAACCCACAGACATTGCCAACATCCTAGCTGACACGTTCAGCGCAAACTCCCCCCCCCCCCACCAAAAGGGAAAATATCTATCCCAGCAGAGTGCTGCCCCCCTGACATCTCAGATGCTCAGGTAAGAGCCGCCCTCTCCAAAGCAAAAAACACAGCATCAATGGGACCAGACGGTGTCTCAGGCTGCGTCCTACATGAACTCCAAGAAGAGCTAAACCCAAACATAAAACTACTGTTCAATCTCAGCCTTACTACAGGATATGTGCCCAAAGAGTGGCGTACAGCAACAGTGGTCCCTCTCCATAATGGTGGTGCCTCAACGGATCATGGAAACTATCGCCCCATAAGCCTGACTAGCTTGGTCTGCAAAGCTATGGAAAGGATCATCATGGACCTCATAAATAAAGATATTGGGGACCTACAGACACTGGATCCTACCCATTTCGGCTTTGTTAAGGGCAGATCCTGCCTCTTAAACCCAGTTGATTTCTTTGAAACAGTCACCAAGGCCATTGATGAGGGGAAAGTGGTCCACACAGCCTACCTGGACCTCGCAAAAGCCTTCGATACAATACCCCACTCGGGCATTATAGATAAGCTCACCAGCTTAAATATAAACCCCTATGTCACTAGATGGATTGCAAATGGACTCAAGGACAGAACCCACATGGTTAGAATTGCTGGAGCCATGTCAGACTCCAAACCAGTTACAAGTGATGTCCCACAAGGCTCAGTCCTGGGGCCTCTCTTGTTCGGTATATATTTCTCGGAGGTACAGGCCAACACGGAAGGACTGTGGCTGACCAAGTTCGCAGATGACTGCAAACTGGGCGCCATAATCGACTCTCCAGCCGACACAAGCATCCTCCAAAAGGGCCTCAAAGAAACAGACAACTGGTGTCAGAGCCATGGCCTCAAGCTAAATGCCAAAAAGTGTATAGTCATCCCCTTTGGCAAAAACAAAGTGCCCACAAATTACCACATAGGTGGTAATCCATTAAGTACAGAAGAAGTAATTAGGGACCTGGGGACCCAAGTTGATAGCAATCTCTCATTTGACAACCACGTGGCCAAAGTGGTTAGAAAAACATTTTATATAGCCCACCTAATCATGAAGGGATTCACATCTAGATCAGGGGAGGTCATCGTGCCTCTTTACTCATCCCTCATCAGGCCCATAATTGAGTACAATGCCCCTTTTAGGATGTACCTTACCAGACACCTGCAGCAACTGGAAAGACCCCAAAAGTACCTCACCAAGAGGATCAAAGGGCTCAAACAGATGCCATATGCTGCCCGGTTAAAGAAAATCCAGCTCTACTCAGTGGCATACCGCCTGTTCAGAGGCGATCTGTGCTTGACGTATAAAGCCATGTCCAACCCGGAATTAATGGACATGCTGCACCTCAGAAAATCCAAATCCCATCGAGCTACGCGCTCAAGAGACTTGAACCTCAGCACTGAAATAAATAGGACATGCTGGAGGGACAGATTCATAACCCTGAGGCTCCCTTCACTCTGGAATAAAATCCCAGTCCAGGTTAGGCAGAGTCCCTCATTGACTCTCTTCAAGAGGAATCTTGATGAGTGGATGGGAGATCGTAGGTTTACTCCGGGTATCACTTCTGTGTCACTGTTAGACAGAGGCACAGTATACTAACCTCGAAAAAGGGCATAGCAAAATAAATTTAAAATGGGTGGCGAAAGCCAAACACATTCTGGCTAGGTTTATAAATGCCCTAGGGCAGATAGCCTAGTATGAACCTATGAACCTATGAACCTATAATGCACTACAAGCATTATATCTTGAAGGACATGTACCATGCCTCCTGTTAACGGAATTCCATTTTGATAAACTACCATGGTTCCATTTCAGTGCTGTGCATATCATTTTGATATCCCTAAATTAGGTCAATGAAATTACAAGTGGCCACAGTCTTTTAGATTTGAGTACTGTATGTAATTGCAACAGGATGGAATTTTTTTAGACCACTATGATAGTGACTTTTTCAAGTTTGGACTGCATGCATAAATGAGTTTGAACTGCTAAAATATGCTGGCATATAAAATAGCAGACTGCCAACACATTAATTAAAAGCCACTAAAAGCAATGTTTTGGATTATATAATGCTGAAGTTTATAAATTCATGCCCAAAGCATCATATGTCCATAAGAACAATGTCATAGATAAGACAGATCGCAAGATGCCAGAAAAGCAAATATAGTAGGACCACATAATACAAGCACTATAACACACAAAAGGCAGGTAGTAGTGCCTCTTTTGATAGCCAGTACATTTGGTAACAGGTTATCAAGATTTAAGAAAATGAACATATTTCAACAATGGATTCAAAAGTGTGCAATAATGAGAAAGATGTTCTGCCTTGGTGTGCAGCACCAGCATTCATCTTACTAAGCTGTTGTATAGTTTGTTACCTTTGGTAACCTTTAGTAGGGGGTCCTCATTTAGGAGTTTTGTTGTCTGTGATAGTCATGTTGCCTTGTTTACTGTGGTCCCATATGTTCCATGTATCAAAAATGTCAGCTGACCTCTCCAACTTGACCTCCGTGTTACTTGTGTTTGCTGGAATTCTAAATACAGAGGGGAGGTTGCGGTTTGTATTCCAGCACTTTTCTGTCATTATCCTACATAATCCTCTTGGTACTTACCGTACCATACATTCATATATATGCGCAGTCATGTACTTTCATTATCCTATATAATCCTCTTGGTACTTACCGTACCATACATTCATATATATGCGCAGTCATGTACTTTCATTATCCTACATAATCCTCTTGGTACTTACCGTACCATACATTCGTATATATGCACAGTCATGTACTTTCATTATCCTACATAATCCTCTTGGTACTTACCGTACCATACATTCATATATACGCGCAGTCATGTACTTTCATTATCCTACATAATCCTCTTGGTACTTACCGTACCATACATTCGTATATATGCGCAGTCATGTACTTTCATTTTTTCTGGCCAAGTATGTCAAAAATATGCAATGCATAGCAAAAGGTGCCATCTGCTTGATGGCACTTACAGACAACAGGAGCAACCCTTTGTTTAATACAATATTAAAACCACAAATTACATATTTACAGGCACATATATACTCATTTTTATTTCTTACTATTTATCATTTTTCTTATAACATCCTCACTGTTATTCCATAATTGACCCCCACTCCTTCTTCTACAATGCATATGTCAAAATTCATCTCTGATTAAACAAAATTTAATTCATTCTTTCAGTCCAAATAATGTATATTACATAAAATACATTTTAAGTATCCTTCTCATACATTGTTGTTTCTTATTCTTATAATATCCAAACACAATCATATTCATATCTATATTGTTTATGACGTCAGACAACCTTCTCCAGAGTTTTACCAGTCTTTTACATTAAAAAAAAACATACTCTGTTGTCTCCTCTTTCTCGGAAAAGGAACAAACTCTTTCAACTTTCTTTTTATATGTCATATTCCCCTATACTGGTAATTTGTTTATTATCCTCTCCATAGGAAATATTAACATTTTACTATCTTTGTACACCACCTTTTCCTTACTTAAAGGGCTTTAATCACTTATTCTGGTAAATATTTCCACTGATTTACATAATAATAATTTTGTATCCTCACATTATTATACCACATTGTTCTGTGTCATTCTCTGCATCATCAGTTTTTATTTTCCTTGTTAGTATTTTTTCTTATAGGTTCATAGGTGTGTACTAGGCTAATGGCCCTGAAACCTTTACAAGCCTAGCCATAGGATTAGCCTGGCATCGTGCCACCCAACCTTAGTTCCCAGTACCTCTGTCGAGCAGAGCCATTGGAGTGATCCCCGGGGTGAATTTTCTATTTCACATCCACTCATCAAGATTTCTCTTGAAGAGGAAAAGTGAGGTGCTCTGTTTGGCATGTATGGGAAGTCTGTTCCATAGCATCATAGTCTCTGGGTTATGAACCTGTCCCTCCAGTATGTTCTGTTGATTGTGATAATGAAATTGAGGTCTCTGGAGCATGTGGTACGGAGGGATTGGGATTTCTTTAGATGTAGCATTTCTAACAGAGCTGGGTCAGACATGGCTTTGTAAGTCAAGCAGAGATCGCCTCTAAGTAGGCGATATGAGACAGAGAATAGTTGGAGTTTTTTGAGTCTGTCACTATAGGACAAGTGTTTAAGCCCTAGGATCCTCTTTGTGAGGTACTTTTGTGGCCTCTCCAGTTGTTGCAGGTGTCTAGTGAGGTACATGCTAAATGGGGCATTGCACTTGATGACTGGCCTAATGATGGAAGAGTACAGGGAGACAATGACCTCTTTCTTCCTGGATGCAAAACCCTTAGTAATGAGATGTGCCACATAGAAGGACTTTCTGACCAGAGTGGCAATGTGGTGATAAAAAGAGAGGTTGCTTATAACGCCTTATGTGTTCAGTGGACTACCATCAATGTGGTAATTCATGGGAACTGGGTTTTTCCCAAAGAGGATGATGACATATTTTTTGGAATTGAGCTTAAGGCCATGGTTCTGACACCAGTCGTTGGTCTCAGTGAGGCCATTTAGTAGGATGTCAACATCACTTGGGGAGTTAATAATAGCTCCCAACTTGCAATCATCTGTGATCTTTGTCAGCCAGAGTCCCTTCGTGTTGGCCTGGACTTCAGAGAAGTAGATACCAAACAGTAGAGGACACAGGACTGAACCCTGTGGGACTCAACTCATGACTAGTTGTCAGTCTGACTTGGAGTCAGCTACTTTCACACTATAGGTTCTGTCTGTGAGCCAGTTTGCAACTCACCTAGTGATATAGAGGCTGATGCCTAGCTTGGTGAGTTTTTCTATGATTCCTGTAGGGAACGGTATCAAAGGCCTTGGCCAGATCAAGGTAGGCTGGCATCTTGCCTTCATCCACAGCTCTGGTGACTGGCTCAAAGAAGTCGACCAAGTTGAGCAGGCATGATCTACCCTTCACAAAACCAAACTGTGTGGGATCCAGAGTTTGGAGATTCCATATATCCTTGTTTATTAGGCCCATGATGATGCATTCCATAGGTTTGCATATCAGACTCGTCAGGCTAACGGGGCAATAATTCCCAGGGTCTGTAGTCACTCACCTTTGTGTAGAGGGATGACTGTAGCAGTGCACTATTCTGTTAGGGACAAAGCCAGAGGTGAGGCTGTGATTGAACAGGGCACACAGGTGAGGTGCCAGTTCACTCTGTAGTTCATGTAGAATACAGTCAGGGATATTGTCAGGTCCCATAGAAGCTGTATTATTGGCCTTGGACAGTGCTGTTGTAACTTGTGCAGCAGTAATACTGGGTGCCTGGCAATCTACTGCTATTGTGATTGGCCATTTGTCAGCTAGTATATTGGCAATATATGTTGGCTCAGTATAGGAGGTACCATTGTGCAATAGAGCAGAGCAAATCTGGGTATTGCCGTGAAGAGTCTTTACATAACTTTAGAAGGCCTTGTGGTTGTCTTTAATTTTTTTATTTTATTAATTTTTAATTTTTTTTATTTATATATTGTTTTTCTTTTTTTTTATTACTATCATATCCCATAACTTTTGTAGCTATATTTACACATTCTCACTCCAGAATTCTCCTTCTCTTTCTTTAACCATCTTAATACCTGATACAAGTTTAATGAAGCAGAATAAGAAACTAGATTTAGTAACCTCAATCACACTTCATCTTCACTTACATATGACACACCTCTTTTCACTGGGTTTAATACTGAACTCCATATGAAAGAAAACACCAATCGCACAATTTTCTTTTCATATTTTACTGGGATCATATAAACATTTGAAGTATACCTCATTTTTCTCATTATACCGAATTCATCAGCTAAACCTTTTTCTTAAACGCTAATCTATACATCCTCCACAGAAAACATGTTTCTTTCATTTCTTTTATCAGCTCTTGCCATTGCATCAAAACTACATATTTTTTATAACATTTTATTTTTAGCTAAGACATTTCACTAATTTAAAAATACACACCCCAATCTTCTCCACATCATCCAATCCCTTCCTTTTAACTTTATTCAAGGCTATTCACATTTCCTTAAACATACTTTCAGACAAACCAACACTTCCCCCATCCATATTTTCTTCGAAGCAACTACAACTATATTGTCTGCATATGTAAAAAGTGGTGGTATCACCAATTCCTTTTTCTCCACGTATCTAACATCTTTCATTTTACAAGCAATTTCACTCACTATTGTTTTCATCACCAATGCAAACGATATTCCACTCATGGGAAATCCTTATTTATAGCAAACTTCATGCACATTCCTTTACTCAGCCACCCATTCACTGACAGTCATACTATTGTTTTGATATGCTGACATACACACTGTCCTAATTCTATTACCTAATCCATACCTCTCCATAACATCCCACAAAGCATCATGCCTTACAATGTCAAAAGGCTTACTAATATCACCAGCTATGAGTTTCACATCCTCTCTTTTAAAATATTAAGTTTCTTTAACAACTAATAACACTTGTTTACATCCATTCCCTTTTAGACCATATATACTTTTTTTCCATAATATTCCACATCCTTTCTCCCTTTCTCTTCTGTAGTATACCCACAAAAAATTTGTGTAGAGGGATGACAGTGGCTGTCCTCCATTCAGCTCGGACAAAGCCGGTGTTCAGGGTTTGGTTGGAATTCATGTAGGACACAGCCAGAGATGTTTTTAGGTCCCATGGAGACTGTATTTTTTTCCTTTGAGAGGACATTAAAGACCTGCTCCCTAATGATGAGGGGAGGGGCAGGTGTTGGGAATGTCCTGGTTTACTGATGAGGGGACAAGCAGGTGAAGTTTTCACTGAATCTGTCTACCAGCAGGTTGGCTATATCTACGAATTTTGTGTATACGGTGTTCTTGACCACCAGTACAGAGCAGATTTGTGTGTTACTTTTGAGACTGAGGACATATGTGAAGAAGGCCTTGTGATTGTCCTTAGTGGATGTGGCCAATCTGGACTCCAAGTTAGCCTTAGAGGATTTCACCAGTGACCTTATTTGCTTCTTCAGACAAAGGAGAGATTGCTTCCAACTTGGCACCTGCTCCTTCTTGGTCCTGGACAGCAATTTTTTCCTTGTATTAAAGAGTTTGTTTATTGCTGCTTTCCACCAGGCAGGTTTACTCTTCTTTGAGAAAGATGATTTGGTCCTGTCAGGTATTGCTGAGTCCATACAGCTATGTAGGTGCTCATATAGTTTTTTGGTGTAGGCTTGGACATTGGTGCTAGTTGCAGCTGAGGGGACGGTGGCGGTGAAGCTGCTTATACCTGTCCGCAGGAGATTGTAGTCAGCTTTGGAAAAGTTTTTACTTTACCCTGACAAGGGAGAGGGTCAGGGGAGATGATGACTTCGGAAATGATCGCTTTATGGTCAGATCATACCAAGGAAGATGACACTGTGGGAGTGCTACAGTGGCTACTCATGTTATTTAGTACCAGGTTCAGGATATTTTCACCTCTCATGGGGGTGTTGATCAGCTGATCTAATGCATTGGCACTGACAAAGTCATGGAATCTCTGGGCATTCATGTTTGGACTAGAAAAGGTCTTCCACTCTATGGCTGAGTAGTTAAAGTCATCCAGGATCAGGGTAGAGAGTTGAATCTTGATGGATTCAAGTAAGTCCAGATAGGTGGAGTGGGCATCCTGAGTCATGGTTGGGGGTCTGTAGCTAGCTAGCTATGATTTGAATAGGTGTTACATCAAAAATTAACTGCATTTGGAGTGTCTCCTGTGCGTCAAACTGATTGACCAGCCTTGAGGTATGTATGTCTTTGATATGTATTGAAACTCCACCTCCTTTGGCTTTGTAGCCCTCCGTTTGGGTCTGAATATATGGTAGGATGAGTAACCTGGTAAGTCTGGGGTGCTCTCTGCAGCTTTGAACCAGGTTTCAGTGACTACACAAATGTCAGCATTTTCCAGGGCAAGGAATGCTTGCAATGGGTGCAGTTTCATGCTAAGACTCCTAGCATTTAGCAGCATGACTTTTAGATTTCATTTAGAAGAATTTTTCACGTTGGTAATTTTGTGCTCGTGACTTTGCCTAAAAAAGGCACTATTGGGCAGTCAACAGCCTTTGCCAGAAGCCTGACGCTCAGTGAAGCCAGATGAAGGACATCTCTGGCAAAGCATTGTGGTCTGTCAGTCATGTCCTCCTGGGCTGTCAGGTCCTGGATCCCCCTGGAATGATACCAGAAACTAAGCCAATTGTTAAAGTCAATCATTTTCTGTTTGTATTGAGGCATCATTCTGGGTGCTTAAGGCTAGTGACATACCTGCCTGGGACACACATTCAGCGAGCTCAATCATGTCTCTCTTCACATAGTCCAGAGAGGTATGTCTGTGACAGAGTCATAACAGTACATGTTGTTAAGAGACTTGAGTGCATGCATGATATGGCAGATTCTAGCACCGGACAAGCAACTTATCGTGACATTCTCCTTGTCTAACCTAGTGAGGGGCACATCTGTGTGTCTCATGATAGAGTCTCCTATAACTAGTATGTTGGGTTTGTGGCTGGGCTTTAGAGACTGTGAGGCACATGTGTGTGTACTATCTGTGGTGCTTGGTGTTGTGGCTTGTGATATATATGTGTGTGTGTGTGTGTGTGTGTGTGTGTGTGTGTGTGTGTGTGTGTGTGTGTGTGTGTGCATGCGCGCACGAGTGTGTGTGTGTGTGTTTGCTTTGTAGGTCTCTTTTGTTTACGTATGTTTTTGTTGAGAACCTCTGCATATGTAGGAGTGTGTTGTATGGTGTGGGTGGTGTTAGAGATGTGGTGTTTGTAGTGTTTTAGCAGACAACCTTTTCAATGCCAGTTGTACTGGCTTGTGACTGAGACAGCAATGATTCTAGGTTCTTAATGTAATTGCTTCTCTCACATATTGTGTTCCTAAGTGGTAGTAGTAGAGGGCTGTCTGTGTACATGCGACAGTTGCTACACTGTCTCAGGATGCCCATATCAACCAGACTAGCAGGAGAAACCATAGGACATTGTTCATCCATGGTTGTCGTAATCTGTGGAAGAGAGGTCAGGGATAGTAGAGTGGATACTATCTGAGAAGAGTACCTATAGGTGTGAGTAGGCTTGGATAAACTCAATACAGTAGCAGCAAGGGAGGGCCTCACTTACACAGGAGTGCTGGTAAGGGAAAAATGCAACTGAGATACCTTGCAAAGGGTTAAAACAGGGCAGCAGTGATCAATGCTCAAGCAAGCACAAACTCATGCAAATGCTGGATTTAAATACCAAAAAAATGAAAATAAAATAGAAACACTGGAATTGACCAATTAACCCTTGCCCCTGAGCTCTTAGCTAAACACCCTGTGCCAGACCAGTTCCAACCAGTTCACTTACTCCTACTAAGTGCAGACAGGCCGCTGCCAATACAAGATGGCATAGCAGGAAACACAGGACTCAGACAAACAGATCTGGATACAACAAAACCTGTAACCAGACTATGCTAAAGATATTTAAATTCTGTTTTGGTCGATTTAACACGAGAACAGATAGACACTTAAATATAACAGTAGCAAACAAGAGCAAACTGATGTAAACAAATTAACCAATTAACCAATAAAAAAGCCTGTTCCAGCAACCTTCAATCACACGAGTTCTAACTTCACACTCCTGCCACTTGGGTGCAGGAGAACCCTCTCTAACAAAAGATGGCATGGTTTAGTGTTCAAGTTATACAAACAGAGCTAGATTTATCAGGTCTGAATCTAGTCTATGCTACAGCAAACAAGGTGCACCAATTTCAGAAAGACACAGTTCAAATAAGCAGGCACAATAAGCCATCAACCAGAAATTCCCAGCTCAGATGGGCAGATTCTACCATCTCCTCCCACAAGAGTGTAGACCACAAACCTTCTTAATGTAAAATAACTGGTCTGAAGCCCAAGTGCTTAAACCAGAACTAAGACAATTTTAGAATAATAGACATACTAAGCCTTCAACCAGCAATTCCTAACTTAGAAGGATGTAAGCTACCTCTCTTAACACAAGAGTGTAGACCACAAATGTTCCTAATGTAAAACAACTGGCCTGAAGCCTAAGTGCTTAAACCAAAAGGCTTAGAATAATAGTTACAATTTAATCAGCCTACTAACAAGCAACAATAAATGCAGCAGAATAAATGCAATTGAATAATTTTAAGCACAAGAAGTAAAAGCAAAATAAAGTAATAAAGTAAGAAGAAACACAAATACAGTAAAAACAGATAAATAAAGTATATTGTTTTTAGGTTAAGTGGGAAGGGAGGAAACAAGATAGTTCAAGGTTAAGAAACTAAGGGGGTGGGCCTTCCCAAATGACCTCTCTCTACTCAGTGGAATGAGCTGATGAGATGATGAGATGGGACCGGGAGGAGTGCCCAAAATGAAATTTATAGTAGGGGTGGGCAACTCAAAAGCCACCAAATTTAAGAACACAACAAGAATGGGGGTGGGTTGAAGGGGAAAAATGCAGCCAGAGATCAGCAATGATCAAAGCAAGCAGGCCAACAGGAAGGTCAAACAAACACTTCAACTAAATAGAGATATTTCTAAATAAAAGAGCAATGCTGCTTTTCAGCCCCCACCCCCACTAATTAACTGGTGTTATTCACAGTTTGCAAATAAATTCTTTGCTAACTTTTTTTTAACTGACCCTAGGCAGGAACTCTTAAAACTCCAACAGAACAGAAAACTTAAAACAAAGCCAATGTAATACTAGAATAAGATACAAAATAGAAGTGATCAAACCTTAAATGAAGAGCTTCAGTTGAAAATAAAATGAAGACAGAAATCAACAATATTCAGAGCAAGCAGGCCAACACGCAGGCCAAACAAACACTTCAGCTAAATAGAGCTATTTCTAAATATATGAGCAATGCTGTTTTCAGCTTCCCCCACAAATTAACTGGCGTTATTTACATTTTGCAAAGGAATACTTATAATAATTATATTATTATGCAATAATTCTTATAATAGCAATTTATTTTTCAAATTCTTCTTTAACTCATTCTGGAAGCATCTTTACTTTCCGTTCTGTCTTATTTTCCATCCTTATATTCATATATATTTTTCCAAATGTTACACAACTCTCATTATTTGCTCATGTATTCTTTTTCCTCTCTTTTTACAGGTTTTATTTCTGTCATTATACTAACATTCTCCTTTACTGTTTTACCCAATTACACAGATGCAGCTTCCCTTATCCCTTGCAAATAATATCTTTGCCTAAACTGTAATGGCTTAATTTTTGTCTTAATCTATTTTATATATTTCTTTTTTCCATATCACAATACTCTTTTGTATTATTGCCTAAATTCTCTAATACATTTTATACATTTTCCATACTTCACTTTCTCTTCTTTTTTACATTATCCTAGCACTGATGAAAACTCATTTTATACTTATTTTTAAATTCAATCCACCATTCAGACCAGTTTGTATAGAAGTCTTTTGATCCTTCCATCAACTGCAATACTTCCCACTCTCCAATTTCTTCCCAGAATTTCTCATTTATTCTCTCTATTCCCTTTCCTGTTTTAACACACTCCCTTTCTTTCATCACCTCCATCCATATTGTTAAATGGTTAGAAAAAAAAAAAACTTTCAGAACTGTATCACCATCTGCTTCACAAGCCTCTCAATCATACAAAATGGTCGACTTCAGATAGAAGTGCCCTCCTTTCTTTAAGTCCACTGACGTTTGTTTTACACAGTTAATTTATCATATGTTGTCAATTCCTGTATTTTTTGTTTCCCTTTCATTTTATGTCTTCTCCTTAAGTCACAAATTAAGTCCCACACAATTATGATTTTCATGTTAACTACCACATAGTGCAATATGTGATAAACAGATTCTATTTTCCTTACTAGTTATACATGCATATAATGATTCATTCTATAAATATTTTCTGTCCATATCACAATCACCTGCATCATTCCCATCTTTATCAACATTATATCTAGTATTTTTACAACATAGTCACTCCAAAACAATTTTCATTTCCTAAGTTTCATATTATATTTTGGCCCTCAATTTCATTCTTTTGTGAGTTTGAGGTGGAAAGCCTGTGGGCAGCAGCACAGACTCTTCATGTGGTAGCTCAGGTGCATGCTAAAGACACCCGAACACTTATCAAAAAGACTAGGGGAAGCCCATCATTATACTGGCCAAGTTTTTTGTGGTCCGTATGAATACGACCTCAAGTCTCCCCTGAAAAAAGGAGCCATTGGCCTATTGGGATTAACTCAGTCAACAAAGTATGAATAAATAAAAGTAAAAATAAATAAGAAAATTAAAAACATAAATTCAAGAAATAAGGTAGAATAAAATGGTTATTGAAACAATGACGACTTAGTTTCTAACACCTGAAATACCAAGCTGGAAAATAATGCAGCTGCACCAATGGTAAAAAAGAGTGAATCACTAACATCGATGGTGGCAGTAGTAAAGACAGGGAATCAAAGGACGTCTGCACATCTGCAGATCTCCGATTTACTATTAATGCAGTATGAAGGGGTGAAATTCTCAAACTGTCATGTAAAGAAGAATACAAATGAAAATTAAGAAGTTGCGTCAATGTTTCCTGACAGTTAACAGTTATAAAGGATTGTTCCAGTAGTGCACAAACATGGGGTGATTTCTGTACTTCCTTGGCCTCAGGCACTAGGCCATGAATTGCAGAAAAGTTCAGTTATATAAAACATTATGCAGGTGAAGCACACAGAAAGAACTTAGGGAGAAGCTAGGCAGGCTAAAAAGGTTTGGGCTTAGAGGAAGAAACACTGATATGATTCTTCAAAAGAAGTACTTCCATACTGTATGGATGTAAATGACAACGATGGACAGTACGAAGCACAAGATATGGCCGATGCTGTGATGGGTATCAAAGCCTCAGAAAATGTCACTGTTGAAGTGGTAACTAACATGGTAAATCATAATCATACATTTCTGCAGAAACTTTTGACAATATTAAACCCACTAGAGATGCTACGAGAATATGAACCACAAATGATGCACCTTTTCCAACTGTGTAGGAATTGCCAGTATACTCTAATTCCATTTTCTCCTTTTTCTTCCATTCTCTGCTTCACTGCACCCCCCCTTACTACTCAGTCTCTGCTTCTCCCTACACTTTCCACTGAAAAAGTCCTTAAACACCCCTTCTAAAAGCAAAAACACTAGTTCTATGGGACCAGGCAACATACCAGGCTGCCCAGTTGGCAACTAAATACAGCCTCATTAACTCTTTTTTTAAAATCCTTTCACTCTTACAGTTTCCACTATATACATGTCCAAGATTTGAAGGATGGCTATAGTGATATCCCCACGCAATGGTGATAATACCACTGACTTTGAGAAATACAGTCCAATTAGTCTCAACAGTATTATTTTTAAAGTACTGAAATGTATTATTATCGATCTCATAAATAATGATATTGGCAGCTTACAATCACTCAACCCAAATTAATTTAGCTTTGTGAATGGTAGGTTCTGTCTGCTACATCTGTTGGACTCTGAGAAGGTAACTAAAGCACTGCATAATGCTACACACTGCCTGACTGGATCTAGTAAAGGCAGTTACCTCATAACTGGCCCTCAGTCTCCAAGTAACCCTCAAACCAGAGAAAATTCTGGATGAGAGATACTACTATACAACATTCCTACAGACTAACTTTGGTATACTGTGACCCTCAGCTGAGTGTCCCAGTTCTAATGTAGCTCTCATGGTCATTTAACTTTGAGGTCCCACCTCAGGTATTGCTGATAATCTCATTTACTTAAATATTAATCCCTTGTTTTTGTGTCTTTCGGCTTTTCCTGGTTAGGGGTTGCCACAGTGGAACTCCGGTCCGCTAATGATTGGCAGTAGATTTTTACGTGCCGAGTTGCCAGCTCTGATGCATAACCTTCAATGAAGGTACGCCCATTCATGCATGTCTACACACAGAAGACGCTCTAGCTGAGAATCGAACAGGACAGCGTCTTACTGTGAGGCGACAATGCTACCACATCACCACCACCGCAGTACTTAAATATCAATCCCTAAATATGTATAATAATAAATAGGTAGCTGGATTACAGACTGAGCTCAGAAAGTCAAGATAGGGAGCACACTTTCCTCTAAAAGGTTTATCACCAGTGATGTTCCACAGGGGTTGTTATTGGGTCCACTGTCCTTTGGCATATATGTATCTGATGTCCAAGCCAATGCCAAGGGTCTCAGACTTGCAAATATTGCTGATAACTGCAAATTTGGCACTGTCCTTACCTCTCCAGCTGATACCCATATCCTGCAAAAATGACAACCCTCGCTAGTTCATGGTGTAAATGGCATGGACTCAATCAAACATAGTTGCATTGTACTGTCTTGGAAACAAAAGCATGATCCCACTCTCCAGGATTAATAATGTTATTTATAGACTTAAGCTCATTTTATAGATAATGAGCTTTCAAGCAATACCACATATAAACTACTGATCTGAGTTCACTATTCTGTGAAGCTGTGATGGCTTAGTGGTTAACTGCTGTGACTATAGTATACAGGGTCCTTGGTTCAAGGGCTGTTTATACAGTTGAGGTGGCTTACTGGTAAATTGCATTGGCTATGATGTGCAATGTCCTGGGTTCAAGGGCTGTTTGTTTGAGTTGGGAGGGTGGCCTAATGGTTAAGGTGTTTCCTTTACAAACACAAGGTGCAGGGTTTGAGTCTCACAAAGGATAATTGGCTAGGCTTAAAATGGCTTGCAAGGGCAGTTAGCTTAGTACTAACCTATTCCTAGATCTACTAATTACTGAAGGTATATCTGCTAGATCCAAAGACACTTTTGTTTCCCCTCTACTATTCACTAATTGGACCCATAATAGAATATAATGTCCCATTTGACATGTAGCTATCCAGACATATTGCCCAACTTGAAAAAGCACAATTCATGACTAAAAAATCACTGCTATGAGCTCATTGCATTTTATAAAGTATTAAAAGTCCTGGTCACCTAACTCCATCTTTTAAAGATGCCACCACAGTGACTTTTGCTGGCCTACATGGTTATGATGGGCCCAAGCCTGTCCGAGTTCTTACATACCAACAAATGGTAATACAATTTACTCTGAAGGAGTAAATCTACATCATATTGCTAGCAGAACCTGTTGGTGGGGTAGATATCTCTCCCAATGGATCCTATTCCTATGGAACAAGCTCACATTCCATTTCAAACAAAGTAGTTCTCTCTCTCTCTTTAAATGCAGCCTGGTAGAGGGAATAGGGATTCATAAATTCAAAGACAGAAGTAGCAAGTAGTGGGAATTGCAGCAGATAGACTGCTAATGGCATACTGGATCAGAAGTAACTTGCAAACTCCTCAAACTTGAACACTGAACAGTCCTTCAAAGAATCATCAGAATGGTTGATCAGACAAGGAGTGTAAGCACTGTGACCCATGTTTGTCTATCAGGATGACATGTTACACTACTTCGTATGGAACGGGTACTGTTGTACCACATGAACTTCATGATAGTACAGAGACAGCCATATTGACTAACCATAGAGAAACAGCAGCTGGTGTTTACACTGAAAACTATATCCACAACAACAAAACAAAAATATTAGAAGTTCACATGATTTAGTGGACAAAAGTGCTAACCATATTAAACTTACACCGATAGACTGTTTCAGTGGCATATTTTTATTTTTTTATGTAGATCCATATTTGACCAACAGAAGGTGAATATGGCCAGATGAAAACTATTCAGGGGTACAGAGAATTAACCAGCATTTATACAGAAAGAGGCTTGTAGAAATTATATGTCATAAAAATGAATGTCTATATAAGAGCTATCAAAATGTGTTTATTTAGCATTTGAGTATATTGATATTAACTGCTACCATTATGTTCCATGTGATGACTGGGTGAGTGAAATGGGCACACAGACCATTATATTATGTTATCAGTTTATGTGGAATGCAATTTTCAACAAATAAGTTACAAATACCCTGATCATTTTACTCCATCTCTTAAAGGCACCTTCACAGTGACGTTTTTTGGCCTACAAGGTTACGAAGGGCCCGAGGCTGCTTGTACTCTTACATATGAAAAAAGGGTAACACCATTCACTATAAAGGTGTAAATCTACATTGTATTATTAGCAGAACTTGCTGCTGGGTATGCAGCAGTGCAATGAACAAAGAAGAAAATATTAGTGCAATAGTACAAAAATGCACTCTAATGACGCATCAATAAGAGTAACAAATACTCTGAATACTTGAGTGTGAGCGGGTGGCAGAGTGCACTGTACAAAAACAAATGATAAATGAAATAGGCATTAATCATTAATAACATTTGCATATTAGCATAGTCTGATAATATACTTAGTTGAGTTTAATGTATTTCGTAAATTTTAAATGTAAAACTTTTTTTAACACACTTTAATAAGGAAAAGGTATGTACATTCAACAGTAACTTATGCAGAGCACATAAAAGGTAGTCATTTGAAGTACAGGGGAGAAAGTCTTCTGCTTTATAGGGTCATAGGTTCATAGGTGATTACAAGGCTAATGACCCTAGGAGGCCTTTTCAACCTTAGCTATCCTTCCCACGTGTATCTGACAAGTTTTAATGCCCTTGGGTTATTTTATGGGGTATATGTAGCCTTGAGAATGGGTGGTCAGTCATTTACAGGTTGCCTGTGTCTACTACAGACATAGGTGCCAGACCAGGAGTGAGTTGCTGATTCCCATTCCAGTGGACCAAATCACACTTTAATTGAGTTTGGGAAGAACTCTGTTTCACATAGATGGGAAATATATTCCAGAGAAGGGGTGGTATCTGAGACACATACCTTTTCCTCCAACATGTTTATGCTGCAGACAAGGTTTAAGTCCCTAGAATGAGTAATTATGATGCTGTTTTGTTTTCTAGATGTGCAACAAGTCCATCAGAGTGGACTCAGAGGATGTTTTGTAAGCCAGGCATACATTGCCTCTCAGCAGTTTGTAATAAACCAAATACAGGGATAGGGCTTTGAGGCAATGAACACAGGACATGCTGTTTACACCCTGTATTCTTTTTGTGAGGAACCTCTGTGGACATGCTTGATCAGGTACACATAGAAAGTGGTGTTGTACTTGATAATTAGTCTGATGAGGGCTGAGTAAAGTGGAATGATGACATCGTTGAACCTAGATGCCATACTCTGGCTTATAATTTATTTATTTATTTATTTCAGTTTGATTACCGGGGAAGTCCACTGGGCCAAGAAGTGCCCATTTTCAGTGGAGGCCCGGGGAGAAAAGCTCCACAAGCAATACAATGAAACATGGTTGCATAAAGTTAATGGTATAATACAAGAATAAGATTCAAGCAGTCAGGAAATACATTTACATAAAATGTGCAAGAAGAGCAAACATAATGAAGCAATACAGTGCAGAGTAAATATAAAAAAATACATAGATGTGCCCAAAGAAAACTCAAGGGATCCCTGGAAATTATATCTGGTGAGAGCAGGAACATTTCCATTTGGATGACAGGTATTTGAGAAGTAGGGTCTTGAAGGAGTTGGAGTTAGGTATAGTCCTAAGAGAAGGAGGGAGAGAGTTCCATTTTTTACCTAGAGAGAAGGAGAGTAGAAGTTGGCCGGCAGGACGTTTAGGTTTGTGGATGGAGATAAGGTTTTGGTGTTCAGATCTCAGAGATCTGTTTGGAGTGTATGGTGGAAGGATGTTTATTAAGGCAGGGCAAGAGTCTGGGTAAAATATTAATTTGTGAGCAGTGGTTAGTTGGAGGTAGTCCAGGTGGTTGGGAAGTTCAAGCCAATTTAGAGCTCTAAGGGTAAGGCAGTGGTGAGTTGAGGTTTTGGATTTGGTTGCGAATTTAGAGATCTTATTATAGCAAGTTTCAAGTTTTGAGATGTTGGAAATAGACAGATTGGTTAAAAGAGGGGCTCCATAGAGAAGAGAGGGTAGAAGATATGTAATTGCCAGGGTGTGCCTAGAGGAGTTGGAAAGAAATTGGTTGTTTCTGTAGAGCATACCTAACTTTTGGTGGGTTTTCTTTATGTTTTGTTGGATGTGGAGATCGAATTTTAGGTGTTCGTCTATGGTAATGCCGAGTAGTTTAGCAGAAGGCACTACTTCTATAGCAGTGTTGGTTTGGCTGAGGACTTTGAAGGAATCTTTGTCAGAGAATGAGGAATGTCTGGAAGGGGTAAAAATAAGAATTTTGGATTTATTAGAGTTGAGGGAGAGGTGATTTTGGTGCATCCAGTTCTCTGTGGTGGAAAAGGCTATTTGTGTTTTAGTCTGGAGTTCAGAAAAGTTTGAGGCAGCACAAACTAAGGTGGAGTCGTCAGCATATTGGATGACTGTGGTGTCAGGAATGACAGACTTATAGAATTAGATATAAACCTCTATGTCACCACTGCATAACAGAATGATTTCCTTATTACTGTAGACACATGATGGTCAAAGGCCAGGTTGCTGTCTACATGAGTTTCCAAATCCCTCAACAGTGGGTCTACTGTTAGGGGTGTGTTATCAATGTCATAGTTTCCATGGGTAGCTACCTTACCAAAGGACACTATTATACATTTATTGGCATCAAGTTGTATACCATAACTCTGGCACCATTTAGTCTGTGTCAAGCCATCTTGGAGGATATTGGTGTCTTTGGGGGATTGCCTAATGGTACCTAGTTTGCATTCATCTGTAAAGTTGGTCAGCCAGAGGCCCTTTATGTTGACCTTGTCTTGAGAGAAGTAGATGTCAACAAGGTGCGGCCCAGCATGCAGCCTTAAGGTGCCCTGCTATTGACTGACTTCTTTGAGGAGGTAGACTCCCATATCCTAACTTCTTGGGTAGTATCAGTGAGTAAGCTGCCTATTCAGTGGTGACATAGAGGTTTATATCTAATTCTATAAGTCTGTCTACAATGCCCAAGTGGGATTGTGTAATGCTTTGACAAGTAGCCAGTATGCACCAGTTTCCCTAGTCAACTGCATTGATGATCTTTTTCTAGAAGTCCACAAGGTTGAGTAGGCATTACCTGCCATTGACAAAAGCAAACTGGGTTGGATTCAATGTCTGAAGGCTTCCTGTGCCATTTTTTATCATTTCCATGAATTAATTTTATGGCTTTACATATGAGACTCGTCAGACTTATGGGCCTATAGTTACCCAGGTCTGTAGATGGCCTGCACTTGTTCTCCATTCACTTGATATGATGCCTGTCTGCAGGCTTCATTTAAATAGTGATTCTAGGGGTCCTGGTAGGTCATGTTTCATGCTATGATGCAGACATCTTGGGATATTATCAGGGACCATAGATGCAATTTTCTTTGTCTTGGAGACTGCACCAAGGTCCTGTTCCATAGTGATAATTGGGGGAGTCACTGCTGAGGGTATTTCCTGAGGGGGAGGTAAAATTAGATCTAAATTAGTTGGCCAGTAGATTTGCTATATCTTCCGGCTCAGTATAGGTCGTTCAATTTACATTTAGTTTGGCACATTGAAAACTGCTGAAAGTATATAATATAATAAGATAAAACATTCAGCAATCTTCTGGCTAAAGAACTTTAGATACACTGCTGTTTTTGTGTCATGAGAGTACTGGAAGGACAACCAGTGATAATGTTATGGTAAATGGAAGCTACCATGCATTCATATTTCTTAACACACCATCATGGCTGCTGCCTATACTTATCAATATTTGGACATCTTAAAACCCAAATTTGAACCAAATTAAAAATAATAACAGAATACCCTTTGCATTCATAAACTTTACTGTAAATTGCATTCATAAACTTCACTGTTCATTTAGAAATACCTTAAAATGCTATTATAATGTCTACAGTTTTATTTTGCTGTTATTGTTGTGCATTTGCTTAATGCGTGCTCATCTTAATTATTTTCTTCCAGCACAGGCTTTTATTTAACAGCTGAGCGGAACACTTACCAATAGAACTGAAGAGAAAGTTGAATTAATTTGTTTTGTACATCATGCAAATTCCCAAATAACTGGACATTTTGTGTTGTTTGGGTATATTACTTTTAATATTTCCACAACCAATTTGTACTAAAGTTTTGCATGCACATTCTGATAAGACTGAAACTTTATGTAGTAACTTTATATATCATTTAAATGCATGAATTTTAAAATCTACATTTGGACATGAGATTAAAACCTGAATTAGTTGCTATGCATTTACTCACTTGCACTGATTTTGTAAGGTACAGGGTAGTTGGTTTTCTGCACTGATTTGAACATTTTAGGGAAGTATAATCTTAGGCATGGTAATAAAACACATGGGACAATCAAATCGATGAAGCAGTTTATTGTAACATCTGCCTGAGTTACACTCTGTTAGAGGCATGGATGCTTTGTTTGCCACCAAATTCCTGATTATAAGTGCACACCGTTATAATAGTCTCAGTGCATAAATCAGGCATGATTGCTGGAAAACATTTGCCACCAAAGAATAGAAACATTGCTACCTTTCTTTACTTATTTTACAACCCTTTAAAAAGCAGTGTATTATATATTTAAAAAATCTTAGAGAAAAATGTTCTTTCTTTTGGTAAGTGTCTAGTCTCTTTAAATAACATTAGCCGAGATAATTTTTTTTAATCAACTCCATTTTATAAATAATGTAAGACACCCCAGTGGGTTGACTACTTGGCAATAAGTCTGAACTTTTGCGCATGTCAATTATTATTTTTCAACTATGTGCTTTACCACATCCTCTGGGCAGGTATTCTATCACTGAACAACCAAACATCTTCCATGCTCGCTTATAAAACAAAGAGATACTTAAAAGGAATGAATCTTTTCTGCTTAATCTTCTGGGAGCATTTAAAACAGTTGTACAAGAAAAACACTTTCTTAGACAATGATTAGAAGTCAGGATACTGAGTTATACAGCCCTTTATACAAAGGTTTTGTTTGCATTCTGCAACCCCAACCCCCCCCCCCAAAAAAAAAAAATGGCAAATGTTAGTTTTAGCTGTTAGGTCCCTTCTTTATTTGATATTATCAGCTAAGTAAATGATTTCTGACAGTGCAAGTTTATACCTCTAAAATGTCAGACATTAAGAAGTGAAAGTTATTTTATTTCTAAATTCATGTCTGCAAGGCAATGTTTCACAATGATTATTTTCAAATGCAAGAGACAGTTTCAGCCTTCTTTCAGTTAAAAATATCATTAATTTGCTGTAATTTTTCACATTTTTAAGAAGATGTAGATAAAGCTGGCACTTTGACTTGAATCAGTTTTAACATTTTTCACTGTCGGAAATTTGTTTTGCTGCACTTGTCAATGTTTCATTAAACATCTCGATCAGTTCTGACTCAGCCTTTTTTTAGACTAAAACAAGTCATTGTATATATAGAGTAGGGGGAAACTATTGCTTGGTTGCATATTCAGTATCTTCATATCTTAATATGTTAAGCAATACTGCATATAATTATTGATCCTGTAATGACTGATAATTTGTACTACTGCACCTAGCTAGCGACTGTTAAGGGTCTATGGACCTGCTCACCTAGTCAGGTAATAAACAACAAATAAATAAATAAATCTGATTGTGATAAAGAAGGTGACAATGTGAAGCAAAACAGTGGCATATGGCAAGAAAAAGGCAGATAAAAAACAATGCCACCAGTTAACTTTTAAGGCAGTAAGTACAATACAAACAAAGAATGATATCCCTTTAACAGAGATATTCATAATGTTCTATTTTATAAGTAGTTGTACAATGTAGGTTGTGAGCTTGTATTGTGTTAACCAATAATGTCACACATTTTCTTTTTAGTGACACATCAGGTTGTTCTAAGGAATTAAGGTATTAAAACATAAGAAAATATAGTATAATGCATAATAAATTACTTCAGTTTATTCTAAATTTTGTTTTAACAGAAGTGGTGACTGAATAATAACCTTCTGGAAAAAGACCTGCTGGAATTATTACCCCATAGTGCAAGTTGTGCTAGAGAATCCATAATGGAAATACAAATCCGGTGCTCAGGGGTTAATAAATATGTTGTTTACTGTGGGTTTTCACATTTGGAAAATGGTGTTAAAATTGCCAGATAAACACATGGGGTTACAAATCAACACAAAGTTCTTTTAAGTGGAAGAAAATGACATTTGACATTCAGTTTCACTTACCTCCTGCTCTCGCTGAAATATTACAACTCGACCCCCCTTGTCTCCTGTCGCTAGTAATTCTCCAGTGTGGTTGAATTCTACTGTAGAGATAATGTCAGCTGAAAAGAAAAGAACAGAATGCAGTATTGTTATTTGTGGACATGACAGCTTACAGTGGGCTGATTGCCCTCTTTTCATCTGCCTCTTTTAAGCAAAAGAAGATATTCTGCTAATTTGGTTATTGCTTGCCTTACCTTCAGATACTCATAACAGTTTAACAATGGTAGATCAATGAAAGAGTTATCAAAATGCTATTAATGACTAGTAAATACAGATAACAGACCCTTCGTTCATGTTTTTTGTACTGTTTGCCTACTTGTTTACTCCCTTTCCAAAATGTAGTAGTCATCCTCAAAATCTGGTTAATATTCTTTCCAGTTCACAAAGTATAAGATGAAGGCATAAAAAACAGTTATAAGAGAATATATGGTAGAGCATGACTGCATACATCTGTGCAGTATTTAATATTATGTGTGTTTGCCTATTACATGTTCCTGCTACAGGCAAAATGCTATTAAGAAAGGCAACATTCCATCTGACCTTCATTCTCAGGATGGAGTTCAACCCCCTGGAGCTACTGGTTGAGTTAACATCCCAGCTTCTGACATCTCATGATCCTTTACAGCAGATGCCCTCAACTTGGGAATTAAAAAAAAAAGAAAGAAAAAGCAATATTCTTTTATTACTGACCTGCGGAGAGAGCGCGAGCATAAATCAGAAGGGTAGTTTCAAGGGAAAAGTGTTGCATACTTTTTCAGTGTCTCAGGCTTGCTAGTTCTCTACCCCCCCTTGAAAATGTGGGAATATGACATTAGGAGTGTTGAACTGACCTGTTATAAGGTGAGGTAAGGATACATGTTTTACACTGAAGGAGGTAGAGATATCGGCATAGAAATGTGCCTCACCTGACTCGGTCATGGAAACAGAACTGTCAAGGTTACAACAGAGAGAAACTATAAGGTCTAAAGGATAATCCGGGCTGGAGAGGGAAAAGATAGCATTGGTGTGTGAAGTCAGTGTAATTCTTTGAATAGTATCTCTGTAGTCATACTGAATTCACAGCTGACTATTTACTTATTTGATGATTATACAGAATGCTATGTTACTTAAACAGGAAAATTGTGCAAATCAGACGTTTTTTCTTTGCATGACACCAAATTAACAGGAAACTGGTAAGGTTTCAAAAATATATGTGACAAAATAATATTCTAGTAGAGAAGGATAGCTTCATGCACACAAATGAGCACCACTGTCTACCATCTGCCACAAATTACTTGTATTTTAATCTTGTTGTTGTGTTTTTCGGCTTTTCCCGGTTAGGGGTTGCCACAGCGGAACTCCGGTCTGCTAATGATTAGCAGTAGATTTTTACATGCCAAGTTGCCAGCTCTGACGCACAACCTTCAATGAAGGTACGCCCATTCACGCATGTCTCCACACAGAAGACGCTTTAGCTGAGAATCGAACAGGACAATGTCTTACTGTGAGGCGACAACGCTACCGCAGCACCACCACCGCAGTTACTTGTATTTTAATCTGACGTGTTTATATACCAGATACTGCTACTTTATACAAGCTGTTCCATGTATAGCGTGTAGTAACTTCGATCACAGCTGTACTACATACTGTTTGCTGTACATAGACTTCAAGTTCATATCCTGCGTGCACTCTTGCCCAGTGTTTTTTCTGCAGTTTCACATTAGATAATTTTAGTTTCATCTAAGCACTTCACATTAATTAATATGTTGCCTTTCTTAAATAATGAATAGGATATGTATAAGTGCTGTGTAATAATATTTCTGTTGGTAAGGACCAGATGACAAGGTCTCAGTAATTATTTGAACTGGGAATTAATTATTACACACTAACAGCCTCGGAGTGACTCATTTCAGATGATATAATTGTTTTAATCTGCTTATGACTCTTATACAGTCATGTCACTGGACAGGGTCATCACTGTATCTGTGCTGTAGTAACTAATAAGGTCTTTAAATGTGCAGCATCTTATATGTGCCAATCAGGTCTTTGAATCTGCTGAGCCATTATACAACTAAGGAATAGCTTATGTAGAAATATGCTATAGCATGAAATATCACATAAATAAAATGAAACTAAAAATAATGACAATGTCATCTGTTAAAGTATAATGTGGAGAATGTTAGCCTGATTACAAACTGCTAAAAAAGTATGAGTGTTCTATTGTCATCCATGGTAGTATCAGGCAATATCATTGTATAATAATTATAGTCTGGTGGTCCCCGACCATAAGCAAACTATACAATAAAAGGAGGAGACTTATACAAAAAAGAACAAATCTCAAGTAGAAAAATCATCCCTGATCAGCATTAGTAAGAAGTTGAGGGCCCTCATCAAGTCAATTAAAGCCAATTTCGAAAAGAAAGTTGCCAAGGATGCCAAGGATAACCATAAGGCCTTCTATGGTTACATCAAAAACCTAAATGGCAATGTTCAGATCTGTTCTGAGTTAGTACAAAATGGAACAAAATACACTGACCCCACTGACATTGCCAACATCTTGGCTGACAGGTTCAGTGCAAATTTCTCCCCCCTCACCACCTGCAGGGCCTATTACTATTCCAGGGGATTGTGTAACTCCAATTATTACTGATATGTTGGTTAATAATGCCCTATCTAAAGCTAAAAACACTGCCTCCATGGGACCAGATGGTGTCCTGGGCTGTGTCATACGCGAGCTCCAAAATGAATTAACCCCGCATCTGAATACCCTGTTCAGTCTCAGCCTCTCGACAGGATATGTGCTCATAGAATGGCACACAGCAACGGTGGTTCCATTGCACAAGGGTGGGCCCACAACCGACCCTGGGAACTACCAACCAATAAGCCTGACCAGTCTGATCTGTAAGGCAATGGAGTGAATCATTTTGGAACTCATAAATGGAGAGATTGGGAACCTCCAAACACTCGATCCCACACAGTTCAGCTTCGTCAAGGGCAGATCATGCCTCCTGAACCTGGTGGACTTCTTTGAGACAGTTACTCAGGCTATAGATAAGGGAAAGGAGGTACACATGGCTTACCTTGACCTTGCTAAAGCATTTGACACCATTCCCCATTCGGGTATTATTAATAAACTCACCAACCTGGGCATAAACCCTTACGTCACAAGATGGATCGCAAACTGGTTCACAGACAGATCCCACAAAGTAAGAGTAGTGGGATCTATGTCCGGATCCAGACCAGTAATGAGCAGTGTGCCTCAGGGCTCTGTCCTGGGGCCTCTCCTGTTTGGCATATACTTCTCAGAAGTACAGGCAAGCACTGAAGGGCTGTGGCTGACCAAGTTTGCGGATGACTGCAAACTGGGTGCTATAATAGAGTCTCTGGCCAACATGGATATCCCCCAGAAGGGCCTTAATGAGACTGATGCATGGTTATAACCATGCTGCCAAGGTGGTTAGAAAATCCTTCTATGTGACCCATCTGATCATGAAAGGGTTTGCTTCAAGATCTAAGGATGTAGTGGTGCCCCTCTACTCTTCCCTCATCAGACCCATTATTGAGTACAATGCACCAATTGAAATGTACCTGGCCAGGCATCTCCAGCAGCTGGAGAGACCACAGAGGTACCTCACTAAGAGGATTACTGGCCTCAAACAGTTGAACTATGCAGCACGATTGAAAAAACTAAGGCTTTTCTCTGTTGCATACCGCCTTCTCAGAGGCAATCTCTGTCTAACATACAGAGCCATGTCCAACCCAAAACTGTTGAACATGCTCCATCTTAGCAAAACCAAATCTTCTCGAGCTACACGCTCTAGGGATATAAACCTCAGCACAACAATGAATAGAACATGCTGGAGGGATAGATTCCCTTCGCAAAGACTTCCCTTGCTATGGAACAAGGTCCCGATCACTCTTCAAGAGGAACCTTGATGAATGGGTGGGTAACAGAAAGTTCACACCAGGGATCATACCAACACCTCTACTTGATAGGGGCCAAGGGTACTAGCTGCTAGATCAAGGGCCTAGGGAACTAACCAAAGGGGCGGTGAATACCACGCAACGTGGCTGGGCTAATATATGCCTTCGGGCAGATAGCCCAGTACCTACCTATGAACCTATAAGGACCAATCTGTTTTTGAGATGTCTTTTTATAAGTAATTTTTATTTTAATCTGCCCCCAAAACTTTAGCTAGCTCATCTGGTACCCTGTATAGTTCCCTAAACTGGTGACTCCCCCAAGAGTAAAGGTGATTTCTAAGTTGAACAGAGAGAAAAAAAATGACCTTATCAGAGTTTCAGTGGAGACCTGGATACATTTACTTCATTAATCAATACCATAGCTGCACTCCCACACTATCAGGGCCTTCCAAACATGCCACCCCAATAACTTGTGTCACCTTCACCCCATCCTGATTACACCTCTGGTTACTCCTACCACATCTGTCAGTCATTGTGATCTTAACATTAGTCTGTGACATCATCATTGGAATGAACAATGAAACTAAAAATTCGCAGTGTCATCATTACTTTTTTGGTTAACACTGTCACCCCTTTCTCTGATGCATTATGGATCTTTTGGTTAACACTGTCACCCCTTTATCTGACACATTATGGATCTTTTGGTTAACACTGTCACCACTTTCTCTGACACATTATGGATCTTTTGGTTAGCACTGTCACCCCTTTCTCTGACGCATTATGGATTTTTTGGTTAACACTGTCACCCCTTTCTCTGACACATTATGGAATTTTTGGTTAACACTGTCATCCCTTTTTCTGGAATCCCTCATACTCTGACCCAAGGCTGACATGCTAATGCTGTTGGTTCTAGTTTTCTGGAAACACATCAATTGGACTAAAATCTATGAATTATACACTTTAATTAAATATAGCCTGTCACTATATAACTTCACGAAAAATGAACACTTTACATAGCAGCGTATTGCAACATGTTAGAAAATGTGAGTTGTTTGTCTTTCGGCTTTTTCCCGGTAAGGGGTCGCCACAGCGGAACTCCGGTCTGCTAGTGATTGGCAGTAGATTTTTACGAAACGCTGAGGTGCCAGCTCGACGCCCAACCTTCAATGAAGGCATGCCCATTTACACACGCATGTCTTTCGAACACTACCCAACCGCGGGGACGACATGCAGACTCCACACAGAATTCACTCCCAAGCCAAGCCGAGAATCGAACGGGAGAACCTCTTGCTGTGAGGTAACAATGCTACCGCCATACCACCACAGCATACTGTTAGAAAATGTGAGTAAATCCCTAATTTTTAAAAACGATTATGCATGGGCAATCCCTGTGCACCTACCAGATTTAATTGTTTCTGTAATTTAATTCCTCATCTCTTTTCTAACATGTCTTCATGCAGTAGATTAGATATGAAGTCTTCATCTCATCTTTGTATGGCATTTCTGTTTGGTCTTGGTCTTGCCTTTGCATTGAAATGTTTCATGAAAGAATCCACTGATGGATAAAACTAAAATATCTGGAAAGTTCAAGTATATTTACAACAACGGCATTTCCAGGATGCCCTGCCTGTCACCTCTGGCTCCTGCTCCTCATTCTTAACTTTGACCTGAGGGCAGCACTTTGTCTTCTGCTCACTAACCCATTAGGCAGAATATTAAATACATCCATTCTTCCCTTCATAGTTCCTCTTAAATACCATGTATGGCATTTCTTGAAATACGTTTCTATTTTTCCATCTCTTCAGACACCCTGCCCCAAAAAAAAAAACTGTATCTGCCAATAAGCAAATCAGCCTTTATTTATATTTCATATTGCCCATCAATTTTTCCAGATTATTCAACCCTTGTTACATTCATTTAAAAATTGATGGTCATTTTAAGTCACATGTTCAGTACTTGCTACAGTAACCACAGTTAATGTGTATTTAATGATTCAATATGATAAAAAAAAATAGAGGAAATTGATAAATTATTCCTCTGGAGCTCTCAGACCCTTTTCCTTACTCTGCATCCTCCAACTGTGCCATTACAACTAAACATCACATTTATAGGGTACAGAATGACTATTTATAAGATATTGCTGTCTGGCAGTTGGCGCAGATGATTAAAGAATTATTAATGAGCTATTTCTAGTAGTCTAGAGTTTGATTCCCTTGGCCTCCATTGCTTGAATGTGTGGGTCTGAGCAAGTCACTTAACCAGACAGTGCTCCCGGGCGGAGTATGATACAGGTCCATGGAGATCAGTGCATTACCCTAGATAACAAATTTAAATAAAGTAAATAAATTTCAGAGTCTGAACCCTGTTTCATTCCTAGCATTGCCATCCTGGCACATATCTACTACTGCTAGTTAATGTCATTAATTGTAAAATGGGACACTCATTTAACTTAAAAAGTGCCACATTCTGCCTTTAAGTTTTGGGACCACTTTAGCTCAAGCCAGTTAAAGCAAAGAAGAAACTGAAAACATTACACTGAATGGGAACACTGTACTTGACTCCTGTTAACAGATTGCCTTTTAAAATATTAAAGGTCGATTGGTTTAATAATAAAGCATAAAGCCTGATTTAAAGACAGACTGGACATCACAGACTGTTTACAAAATGTAATCATTCTATTATGATGTTGTTGGTCAGGCAGATATAATTTCATAAACAAATTTATCTGTTTTACCAAAGCCATGCATAAATCTATCTCCTCATGTCCATAACCTTTGCTTTTTACCTCCTCTTACAAAATCTTTGATTACAGACCAATTTACTCACAATAGATTAGGTTGCCACTAACAGCAAAAATTATTGGGCAATTAAAATAAACATGAATGGAAATATGACATCTATATTTCTGACAGGGAGTGTGGAATATCCTTAATAGTAGGCAAAGGCAGTGGCATTCTGCTAATATGTAGTAAAGATTGGAGGAGCTGGAAGTCTGAAATAATCTTTATACTCATTGATTCAGGTTGGAATAATCACTTGAATAGAGATTGAGTTGAAGGAAGATAAACCTATATCTAAATTGCATGGGGAAATTTATGTATGTGTGTACTACAAATAACGCCCATTATACAAACTGTTTCTATATCACATGCACAGCAGTGTCCATTGCGTAAATTGCTTGTCCATTGCGTAAATTGCTCATACAAGTAAATTTAGGTAGAATACGTGTGTAGAACTGGTGATGGTTGCATTATGGCTATTTCTCTATTGTTAGCATTGGATAAGTATGAGGTGTGTGTGTGTGTGTGTGTGTGTGTGTGTGTGTGTGTGTGTGTGTGTGTGTGTGTGTTGTGCATATTTTGTTAGCTGATCAATGGAGTTTCCGGAAAGTTCCAGTAGCTGGAAACCTTCTAAGTAAGTTGGCAATGAGATGCTTTGCAAAAACAGAGTATAATATACAACCAACTCTCTTTTTAAGAGAAAACATAATACTTCTATAAACCCGTAGTACTAAAAATCAGAACATATAGAAATTTTGGTATTAAAAATGGAAGATTCATTTTATTATTGACTCTCAAGATGCAAATTAATAAAACCCAGCAAGGGCCGCCCTCACAGGAAATATACAACACAAAATACACACAATAAGAAAATACAACACTTTTCCTCAAAAACACTAGAAAAGAAACAAAAACAGATTTTAAAAATGATAAAACAATGTATTAAAATGAGCTAACATACAGAGGCTGCTTGCTAATTGCAGTGATGCTTTGCAGGATGGGTATTATACACACATAAAGGGCCTTCTTCGGGTTGGAAGGCCCGTCAGATGTGGTTCCAGACCTTATAATACTGCTTGAA